>NC_056749.1:655952378-656252378 GCF_019279795.1 Protopterus annectens | reverse complement strand
ACATTATGGAGGTAGAGGAGGTTGGGGCATCGAGGTGGGAGAAGTAGAGCAGTTACAGCTCCATGTGGAGGAGAGAGAGTTCTGTAGGGATGTTTAAAAGGTGCTATGTTTTGGTTTGATCAAATGTATACAGGAAAAGAGTTCCAGGTTCTAGCTACAGAATAAGAGTAAAGGCGTTGGTCAGCTGGTATGTTTGGTTTGTGAATCTGTAGCAGCTGTTGTTTTTCAGATCTGAGTGATCTTTTTGGTGTATAGTTAGTGAATAGAGAGGAGACGGCAAGACATTAAGGGTTTGTATACTGTTTTGGGAGCAGTGGTTAATTGTATGTAGGACAGATAATGAGGCAGTTCTAGCCATTTAAGGGAGTGTTGTGCTGTGCAGTGGTGGGTAGAATAGGAGACATTAGTAGCAAATCTAGCTATTTTATTATAACGAGTTTCAAGTTTTGATTTTAGGGTGGAGAGTAAGTTGGTGAGTAGTGGGGCTCCATATGTAAGAGAAGGTAGTAAATAGGTAGCAGTGAGCATTTTTTGCTAGTATATTGAACCTTGGAGGAACACTGATAGGGTTGGGAATATAAGAGTGGGAAGAATTACATTTGACTGCTTGTTGCCTGTTGGATAGGTAGCTTGCAAACCACTTGAGGGAAAAGGGGGAGAGGCCTGTTTGTGAGAGCTGATTTAAAAAAAGAAGATGCAAAATGGTATTGGAAACTTTTGAAAGGTCAAGGAATGTGGATGAGCTGTATTTACCTGTGTCCCTCCTCTTGTTGATTCCATCCAGGAAGGAGATTAAGGAAGATGTGGTGCTTTGGCCTGGTCTGAAACCATGTGGAGTAGCTGAGAGAATTTGATTGTTGGACAGATAGAGGAGGAGTTGAATTTGAATACATTTTCCAGAATCTTAGAGATGGGGAAGATAATAGCAATTTTTATTATTGTGTACCAGGAGTTGTGACCTGAAAAGTGTTTAGATCTGCTTGAGGAGCACATCAGAAATCACAAAACTCCTTGGACTAGCAAGCTTTATTTCACTGACTCCATTATGCTCAACTTTGTCTTAGTTGCTGCAATATTTAGGACAAACTTTCATTAGCCTAAAGGCTTATACTTGTCGTTTAGTGTCTTCTAAATGTGTCTTAAGTGACATTCTGCATGATCAAGTGTGGTGCAGAGATTTTAGCTGCAATGTTACTAAACTGTGGAATGATTAGGTTATTTCTTGCTTCCCTGTTACTTCTGCAAGATGAAACTAAACTCACTGGAGCTGTTTAATTATTGTCCTTTCTGTTCCATTCTGGATCCAGCTAAGGTACAGCTTTGATTGTGATGCTCTTGTGGCAAGCCATTTATTAACATAATATTCTTAAGTTAATGAACTGAACATATCACATTATACATTTATGTCCTACACTAAGGCACTGTACGAGCACATCCACTCATGCATGAATCGTGCCATCCCAAATAGAACCAAGATGCTCTCATCCAAAAAAAGGAAGCCAATCTGGTGGTCCCCTGCCATAAACAAACTTTACAACAAAAGGAAGAAACTGTTGCAGAAAAGAGGAAAATCCCAGGATGCAAAACCTCCCTTACCAGCCTCAGTAAGAAACTGAGATCCCTCATAAAATCCTCCAAAGCTAGTTACAAAAATAAAATTGCCAAAGATTCCAAAGACAACCACAAGGCATTCTCTAACTATGTCAAGAATCTTAATGGCAATGCTCAGATCTGCTCTGAGCTAAAACAGAATGGAATTAAATATACTGATCATAAGGATATTGCCAATATCCTGGCAGATCGATTCAGTGCCAACTTCACCCCCCTCTCACCCCCTAAATGGCCCATCTCAATACCAGAAGATTGCCAAATTCTGGTAATAATGGCCACACAGGTAAAAAATGCACTCTCCAAAGCTACGAATACAGCATCCATGGGACCAGATGACATCCCAGGCTGTGTACTACATGAACTACAATATGAACTAGCACCTCACCTAAGTGTCATGTTTCATCATAGCCACCTCAGGTTTCGTGCCCACTGAGTGGGGCAGAGCTACAGTTATCCCACTCCACAAGGGGGGATCCACCTTGGATCCCAGAAACTACCATCCCATCAGTCTGACAAGCCATATCTGCAAGGCCATGGAGCGTATTATCATGGAACTTGTAAACAAAGACATCGGCAACCTTCAAACACTGGACCCCACCCAGTTTGGGTTTGTGAAGGGCCAATCTTGTCTCCTGAACCTGACTGACTTCTTCAAATCAGTCTCCAGAGCCATGGACAAGGGTAAGATGGTCCACACAGCCTATCTAGACCTTGCCAAGGCCTTTGACACCATTCCCCACTCTGGAATCATAGATAAACTTACTAAGCCGGGCATTAATCCCTACATCACCCAATGGGTTGCTAACTGGCTTACTGATAGAACCCACACTGTAAAAGTAGCCGGCTCCAAATCCAGCTCCAGACAAGTGACAAGTGGAGAATCTCAGGGTTCAGTCCTGGGACCGCTCTTGTTTGGCATCTACTTCTCTGAAGTACAGGCCAACACTAAGGGACTCTGGCTAACAAAGTTCACAGATGATTGCAAACTAGGAGCCATTATTGAATCCCCAAATGATGTAGATACTCTACAAAAGGGCCTTACAGAAACAGATGCTTGGTGCCAGAGCCATAGGCTCAAGCTCAATGCCAAGAAATGCATAGTTATCCCCTTTGGGAAAAAACATGTATCTGTGAATTACCATATATGGGACAGTACACTAAACACCGAAAGTGTGATAAGAGACTTGGGTACACAGGTGGGCAATGGTCTCACCTTCGATAACCACATTGCCACAACAGTCAGGAAATCCTTCCATGTGGCATACCTCATCACTAAGGGCTTTTCATCCAGAAAAAAGGAGGTCATTGTCCCACTGTACTCATCCCTCATTAGACCCATTATAGAATACAATGCCCCATTTGGTATGTACCTCTCAAGACATCTGCAACAACTGGAAATTCCGCAGAAATACCTCACTAAAAGAATCACAGGCCTAAAGCAGATGCCCTATGCTGACCACCGTAAAAAACTCCAGCTATACTCTGTCACATATCGTCTACTCAGAGGAGATCTCTGCTTAACATACAAGGCCATGTCAAACTCAGAGCTGTTGGACATGCTACACTTAAAGAAATCCCAATCCCTCAGAGCCACATGCTCCAGGGATCTAAACCTTGTCATCACAATAAACAAAACATGCTAGAGGGATAGGTTCCTGACCCAGAGACTCCCCAGACCCTGGAATAGATTGCCCATACATGTCAAGCAGAGTGCCTCTTTGGCCCTCTACAAAAGGAACCTTGACGATTGGATGGGAGAAAGGAAATTCACCCCAGGGATCACATCAGTCACCCTGTTAGACAGGGGTCCAGGGAAGTAAATAGTGTGGGAAGAAATAGCCAGGGAATTGTTATGGCTAGGCTTGTATAGGCCCTAGAGCTGATAGCCTAGTACCAACCTATGTACATGTCCATACCCCCACCAGGGACAGCAATATCCTGGACCTTGTCATTACCAATATGGGCAACCGATGTTCCACGCCAGAGGTGAACTCCTTGCTGGTCAGATCCGACCACAAGCTAATCACCCTAGACATCAATATCCCGCCCCACCCTCCATTAAGGAAACCACCAGAAAAAACTTCTCCAAAGCCAACTTCATGATTCTTAAGACAGAAGTGGCAAGCTTCACGACACCCATGCATACGGAAAATAGAGGTATGACTGCTGAATCCTATATAAATGCACTGTATAAGCACATACATGAGTGCATGGATCGTGCCATCCCCAACAGAACCAAGACGCTATCCTCCAAAAAAGGAAGCCAATCTGGTGGTCCACTGCCATAAACAAACTCTACAACAGAAGGAAGAAGTGGTTGCAAAAAAAAGTAAACTCCCCTGATTGCAGGAACTCCCTGGTCAGCCTCAGTAAGAAGCTGAGATCCCTCATAAAATACTTCAAAGCTAGTTACAAAAATAAAATCTCCACAGAATCTAAAGGCCAACCACAAAGCATGCTACAGCTATGTCAAGAATCTCAATGGTGACACTCAGACCTGCTCTGAGCTACAGCACAATGGCACTAGATATACAGAACCAACTGATATTGCCAACATCCTGGAAGATAGGTTCAGTGCAAACTTCACCCTCCCCTCACCCCCCCCAAAAGGGGCCATCACTATACTGGAAGAATGCAAAGACCCTGTAATCACAGCTGCACAAGTAAAGACCGCATTCTCCAAAGCCAAGAACAGAGTATCCATGGGACCTGACAACATCCCAGGCTGTGTTCTGCATGAACTACAGAATGAACTGACACCCCACCTAAGTACCATGCTCAGTCATAGCCTCACTTCAGGCTTTGTGCCTCCTGAATGGAGCAGATGGCTATCCCACTCCACAAAGGATGTGCCACCATGGACCCCAGGAACTACCGCCCCATTAGCCTGATGAGCCTGGTCTGCAAGGCCATGAAACATATCATCTTGGAGCTTATAAATGAGGACATATGTAACCTCCAGACTCTGGACCCCACTCAGTTTAGGTTTGTAAAAGGTAGGACATGTCTCCTAAACCTGATTGACTTCTTTGAAGCAGTCACCAGAGCCATGGATGAGGGAAAGGTGGTGCACACAGCCTATCTTGACCTCGCCAATGCTTTTGACACCATCCCCCACTCTGAAATTATAGATAAACTCACTAGACTGGGCATAACTCCCTATGTCACAAGATGGGTGGCCAACTGGCTTACTGACAGAACCCACACAGTGAAAGTAGCTAACTCCAAATCCAACTTCAGACCAGTGACACGTGGAGTACCACAGGGCTTAGTCCTGGGTCGTCTCCTGTTTGGCATCTACTTCTCAGAAGTCCAGGCTAGTAGAGCAGGTGTTTGGCTAACAAAGTTTGCAGGTGATTGCAAACTAGGTGCCATAATAGAATCACCTAATGATGTGGACATTCTACAAAGGGGCTTCACTGAGACTGATGTTTGGTGTCAAAGTCATGGCCTCAAGCTCAATGCCAAGAAGTGCATTGTCATCCCCTTTGGGAAAAACACTGTACCCATGATCTATCATATAGGCTGTAGCCTACTAAACACTGAACGTGTGATGAGACCTTGGGACACAGGTGGACAATAGTCTCTTCTTTGATAATCACATCACCACAGTAATCAGGAAATCTTTCTACATGGCACACCTCATCACAAAGGGGTTCACCTCCAGAAAAAAAGATGTCATTGTTCCTCTCTGCTCATCCCTCATCAGACACATTATAGAGTACAATGCCCTTTTTGGCCTCGCAAGACATCTACAACTAGAAAGGCCACAGAAATACCTCACTAAGAGGATTACCAGCCTCAAACAGATGCCATACGCAGACCGTCTCAAAAAACTCCAGCTCTAGTCCATCGCTTATCACCTACTCAGAGTCGAAATCTGCCTAACATACAAAGCCATGTCAAACCCAGATCTGTTGGACATGCTACACTTAAAGAAACCCCAATCCCTCTGAGCCACACGCTCCAGGGACTTAAACCTTGCGACCACAATAAACAGAACATGCTGGAGGGATAGATTCCTGTCCCAGAGACTTCCCATGATCTCGAACAGACTACTCATTCATGTCAAGCAAAGCTCCTCATTAGCCCTCTTTAAGAAAAATCTCAACAACTGGATGGGAAATAGGAAATTCACCCTAGGGAATACTTCTGTGGCTCTGCTAGACAGGGGCACAGGAAAATAACTTTCTTGGGTGGCGAAAGCCAGGGAACTTTCTTGGCTAGGCTTATATAGGCCCCAGGGCCGATAGCCTAGTACCTACCTATGAACGTATGAACCTATATAAAATAGAGAGAGAATGAGATGAAACATTATATCTGTAATAGGCTGAAATGGTTGCAAAATGTTTTTGCATAAAACAAAATCTATGATTTATGTCATTGTTATTTTTCCTTTGAGGCTCAGTTTTAATTACATATAAAGTGTAACAGAACAGGTGGAAAATATTTAGTTTGAACAAATTTGAGAGCTGCTTTCGAAGTTTGTCCAAAAAAATGATTATAAGCTAGAACACTTTATCTTTGTAAGAAATGAATGTGTCCTACAGGCAGCTCCATATCAGCTCTTAATGGTTCTTTAGTAGACAAGTTTCATGTCATTCCACTTCTGTATGCCAACATATATGAGTTCAAATCCTGCACAGCAATTTCTTTATATCACACAATTGTGTGGATTAGAAAATAAAACAGAAGAAGGAATAATCCCAGCCATATGTACATTCTTTTTTTCTGCTGAGGGAACCAAAACAAACATCTGGTATCTGGTCCTTTTATTTCTGTTATACATGCTTTAATATGCACCTAAATTACCCTTTATTTGACATGATGGGACTATACTGCTTCCATGAAGCTGAGATCTTTTCTGTTCCTTTTGAAAGATGACAAGCATTTCTTTTTGCTGATATTGTTCAATTATACCTTTAGTTAAAATAAATAACCTCTCTGCAGTAGCATTTCCTACTTGTTGTAATGTCTGTTGATGAATAATTAATTTCATTATTAGTACCACAAATCCCGTCTTTGATGGAGTACTATGCACTTTATGAACTACTGTTGTCTTCTGAACATTTGCTTATTCCCACAGTTTAGTCTGAGTAAAACGCCTTCCTTTTAGGTGTCTTCCTTACTCATAGTATCTGTGCTTTCCATTGCTGCTGGCTTTGTGGAGGAGTGGAATGGAGCCTTGTATGTGACCCAGGCAACCAGGGTTCAGTTAGTAGCCTTGCCAATGGAGGAATAAGTCAAGCAGTGTGTGTGTCTGTGTTGGGCGGGATGAAGTGGTATGCTTGCTCACTTCTGTTCTGGAGGGCAGTTGTGGGTACAAGCAAAATGAAAAGCTGAAATTTCTCTGGTAGAGACCATGGAGACCATCTTCCATAGTTTGGGGAGAGAAGCAGGTTTGCTTGAAGGAATCAACACTTGCAGGCATGAGGGGAATATCTTTCATATTTAGCCTATTTCTTTTCGCTTCACCAGCACTTCACCAAGTATGGGTGTGTGATAGGGCCATGGAACAAAATATCACTAACTTACCCCTTCATTGATGTCTATATGTTGGTCCCTCACAGTTGACCCTCACTTTGGTGATGGGGCACAAATATGCTGAGAAAGGAGGTTGAGAAATGGCAGGCAGTAGAAGTCAAGTGAGTAAAAAAAAAATACTGCACTGCATTGTTTAGGAAGACCAGCTGTTGCCATGAAATAATTTTACCTTGCCCATGATAACATTAACTGGAGTAGCCTTTTGGGTTTTACTTGCACATTTTAAAACATTTGTTTCTTAATGCTAGGCAACAGTTTTAGTTTTGATCCAGGCATTAAACATTTAACCTTGCCACTTTCTTGTTTGGTCCCACAATCCTGATCTGTACAACCTGCACTGACTAAAATCTCTATCCCCTTCATGTCAACCATTTATTGTTGATGCGCTTTCATTATCATAGTTACAGTGTGGATTGCAGTGGTTTCAGTTCTATAATTTTTGTCACACAGTTGTCAGGTTTGACGACTAAGTGAGACATAAATATTCATTTTTCATTTTTATATCTTCTAGTCTCGACCCAATCATTCTCATTCTGACTTGCTGCTCTGTGGGATGTGTTTGCCTTACTGTATGAGCTATCTGCCTTTCATGTGTTTTGGCCAAAATGTATAAGCCTATTTCGAACTGCGGTAACATACTGGAGGTTTATTTATTCTGGGCAACAAGCGGCTTTGCAGTGCAAAGTATGGAAAAAGTAGGAATATTTGTTCAGCTTCTTTCCAAATAACTCTTAGATTTCAGCAATGTTTTCTCCCTTCCTGTGCTTACATTGTCTTCTTCCTACTCTGTTAACTTTAAATTTCACTTGCTCACCTGCAGATCCACCATTTCTGGTGTTTTGCTCAATGTCAGCCTGACACGATGTAGAAGGTAATGCATTCTCACCTACAAATACAGACAATGAGGTTTCATTATCCAAATCTTCTAGAAAGAGCAAGTCATTCCATTATTCTTTATTGCCACTTGTACCTAATTTATCTAATTTTTCTTTTTCCCTTTCTTTACGAACCTAATGCACAGAACACTCATACTTCCTGTATTGTGGCTCAGAAGGAATATCATTAGGTGTCTGTTCAAGATGATTTGTTCATTAGCATTCACTACCTTCTCCTTTTGCTCCTCTTCTCTGTATTGCTTTGTGTCTGGATGAATAATTACCACCTATTCGCTGCTGTTTGTTCTTTTCTGGGTTCCTTTCTCTCACACTCTATTTCGCTGAGTATGATACCTTAAAACACAGTTAATCTTCAATTTTAGTTTTATTCCTTACAAATAAACATGCTGCATACAGTGTTTTCTGTAGTTAATTTTTTCTATCTTGCATTGACAGATATGGGTTTAGAACTCTAAAAAGTTACTGTTTTTTTCCATTTTTAAGTACATTTGTGAAATCTTCCTTATTGTTGCATTTCAATACCCACCACTGTTTAAAATTCTTCATTGGCTTGGCTTTCTGTTTTAGCGTGATAGCAAGTTTAAAATTCAGCTCAAATTGTGCATGTTTCAAACTTCATAGCTGCACTCAGACTATACCCTCTCAGTGAGTTACTTTTTCTCTTCATCGGTGCCAGTCACTTCTGCTCACTTTGTAGCATTATCAGGGTGAAATAACAGTTTGTCTCTCCAATTAGTATTATTTGCTGGCTACAATTACATTTCGACTCATTACTGTCGGTCTGTAATATCAGTGTGTAAGTCCCTTCCTTCTACTACTACAGCACTTGCAGACTGCTCTGTTACATGTAATAAGTTCCCCATGTATACAGGTTCTGTCTGTGCAGGGTGGTCCATCAAAGGTATATGCTGAGGCACCTTTTAACTGGTGTAGGTTTTTTCTTTCTTTGTGTCCTCACTCAAATTGCTGTACCATTAGGTCTTTCTAAATCTGTTCTTTTTTGGCCTTTGTTGAATTTATATACTCTAACAAATTTGCGTGTTAGTTGCAACCCCCCTTTGGGGTTAGACAGAACTTGACATACATCTTTAGCCTTATTTGCCTACAAGTGTTAGTGTTTTATAACAAGCTATTACTTGATGATTAATCCTATATAGAGTGTTCTGTAGTGATTAATCCTATCTAGAGGTATCTGTAGTGATTAATCCTATCTAGAGTGATCTGTAGTGATTAATCCTATCTAGAGGTATCTGTAGTGATTAATCCTATCAAGATTGATCTGTAGTGATTAATCCTATCTAGAGGTATCTGTAGTGATTAATACTATCTAGAGTGATCTGTAGTGATTAATCCTATCTAGAGGTATCTGTAGTGATTAATCCTATCTAGAGTAATCTGTAGTGATTAATCCTATCTAGAGGTATCTGTAGTGATTAATCCTATCAAGATTGATCTGTAGTGATTAATCCTATCTAGAGGTATCTGTAGTGATTAATCCTATCTAGAGTGATCTGTAGTGATTAATCCTATCTAAAGGTATCTGTAGTGATTAATCCTATCTAAAGGTATCTGTAGTGATTAATCCTATCTAGAGTGATCTGTAGTGATTAATCCTATCTAGAGGTATCTGTAGTGATTAATCCTATCAAGATTGATCTGTAGTGATTAATCCTATCTAGAGGTATCTGTAGTGATTAATCCTATCTAGAGGTATCTGTAGTGATTAATCCTATCTAGAGTAATCTGTAGTGATTAATCCTATCTAGAGTGATCTGTAGTGATTAATCCTACCGGAGTGATCTGTAGTTCACTGAGTTTAGTTTTTGACTCCTAGGGACTTTCCTGGAAGTTATATGTTATCTTGTTACATTGACTTTATGCACGTAAACTTAAATTACCCGTATTAACTTGTGACCTCAGTATTTTGTTGTAAGAAAATGTCCAGCTATGAAAAGTTTAAGCTTGTGTCTCTGAGGTAATGCCATATTTTGAAATAATGGCTTTTTCAGGTTACCATAGTCCTGCACATCAGTCTTCCTTGCCCGTGAAGGTTTTTAGTCATTCGGTTCCTTGACCAGGTGTGTGAAGGTCCTCAGTGGTAGGGTTTCTTGACCTGTCAGCTCAGTCACATCCCTCCTGGTGGGCATACTGCATGAAGGTAATAATACTTCAAGGTCCTCCTTTTAATTAAGTTTTATAATGGTAGCCCTGCCTTTGTAGCATAGATTGCCTCATCTGTGAAGACTATCCCTTTGGCTCCAGTTACTACGGTCAGTAGTACCTCGACTACTCTGTAGTTGAGCCTAGGCACCAAATCCACTTTCACAGAGAGAAATGGTTTTGGGTGGATTCTTTCAGCCTTCATTTTCTATAACATTGACTAGCTCATTAAACAAACCTGATTTCATTAATACAAATAGGTATATTTCTGTTCTTAAGGGAAGAAATGCAACTTACGAGGGACACTTATCTGTTAAAGAAACAGTCTGTTTGCAGTGAACTCGGCATAACACTGTTATAATACTTATAGATATTTATTTAAAATGAGATTTTTATAGTACTGCTATATACCATATTTACATAGATTTCTGAAATGACAACTGTGTGTGTGTGTGTCTGTATATATGTGTATATATATATATATATATATATATATATATATATATATATGGATCCCCTACTAAATCCCGAATGCACACATTACCGATGCCCATAATACCGAGGCCAAAGACGCGAAACACCAAAAAAACAATCCGCGAAATTCAAAATTGCGAAAAGTATACCAAACATACAGCACACACAAACATTCACACACCCTCCCCAGAACACAAACGAACAGACTTACACTACAGACAAGCAGGAACAGGGGGGCAAGCCCCCCTGCCCCACACCCCCCCTACTTAAATATTCTAACTCCGAGGTCGCACTACACAGACACACATGAAAAAGCACCACACATACCACCATTCCCCTCGCACACACATATCACATTCACAACACACACTACAACCCCTAACCAACACACACAAAAATACGTACCCTGCCTTCCACCTACCCATTCACAAACCACAACACCAGAACCGTGAATTTCAACATCTCTGATCATTTGGTATTGTGGGGTTTCGGCACTCTGGTCTTGATAGTTTGAAATTCGAGATTTCAAACTTTCGAGATTGTGTAGTGTTCCCATGTACAGATATATATATATATATATATATATATATATATATCTATATCTATATCTATATATATATATATATATACATACATATATATAGATAGATGCATACATATATATATATATATATATATATATATATATATATATATGTGTGTGTCTTTGTCTTGTATGTGTAATGCAAAATGGTGAACTGTAGCCAAAAAACTGAGAAGTCCTGCACCAAAGTCTTTATGCCAAAATTGAGGAAATCCAAAAAATGTTTAAATGGCAAAAGACACCACGACAGAGGCAAAAAGTAAAACCAGTTGAAGTTTTATTAAACCAGGGCTCTTATCAGCCCCTAAAACTAGGAATATAGTTTATTTGGCTACATGTCAATGATGTAGTTTATTTTATGTTGGCAATATCAACTGCATGCTGAAAGAGAGAATTTTCGGGCATTTGTATGATATTAGACATCATGATGTATGAAATGCCCTAGCATTGCATATTTCAGAATGTTCAGACCACTTTTTTAAGTTTATGGTGCTACAGGTTATGCATAAAAATATAAGGGGTGGGGATTTAACTAATGAAACTGAGTGCAGTGAATCAAGGTGGATTATAAGACTAGGGGCCGATAAAAGCCCTGGTTTAAATGTAACTGTGCCTTTAAAACCTGTTTAGAGAAAAAGGAGGGTAAACTACTGAGTGTGATTGAGTGACAATATGTTTAAATGTAGGTTTTTAACTGTTTTTCATTATCTGATGAAAGGCATGTTTGCCTGAAAGCGCTTACTTCTGTTTTTAATAAAACTTCAACTGGTTTTATTTTTTGCCATTTAGACGTAAAATGGTGAACTGTGAAATTACTGACCTGTTTGCACTCTGTTAAATTCCAGATGCACATTATTTTGATCACACAAATGATTAACTATATTGAAGTCAAACACATGTGATACAAATATTTGTCTGGGTGTGTACAGCTATATTTTGGGATAATCGTTAGTTTGGATACAGTGGCTGTGCCACATGCCATTTTCTATCATGTGCTGGCAATAGAATGAAAGTAGATGTTGAATAGCATTTGCCTTCTATTTCTGAGTGGTATCTGATTCAGAATGAACTGAAAGAAGAAGTAATTCATGACAGAAATGAGTAACATAGCTGAGGAAATTACATTTTTAAAAAACCTACACATATACATGGGTGCACTTTCTCTGTATGTATACAAATGCATATATATATATATATATATATATATATATATATATATACACACACACACATAAAAAAAAAAATATATATATATATATATATTTGTACAGATTCACTTCAGAAGCTCAAAATACTGAAATTATCTCGAGCCCAAGAAGTTGAATCCACAAAACAACGAAAACTTTAAACCGTGAAATTCCAAACCTTGAATATCGGAGGTTTTGAATTTTGTGGTTTTACTACACACACACACACACACGCACACACACACCATCACCATCCACCACACAAACACACAATCACTCTACTACATGAAAGCAGGGGGGCAAGCCACCCTGCACCCCCCACACCCCCCTACTTAAATATTCTCACTCCGAGGTCACACTACATACAAACACAAAACACCACCACACAAGCTACTTTCTCTTTGCACACACATCACAGCAACAAAACACACTGACAAACACCACAGCCTCTAACCAAACCCCTTAACACACACACTTACCTGAATACATGGCCATAGCAGAACTTTAGAAGCGCGAAATTCAAAACCTCCAGTATTTGAGGTTTTGAATTTCGCACTTCTAAACATTCGCTATTATGTGGATTCGACTTTTTTTGGGCTTGAGATACTGAAATTCGAGATTTCAGTATTTCGAGCTTCTGAAGTGAACACATTTGTACACATATATGTATATATACATACACAAACAATATTTTTATATCAGAGCTGATTATATTCTTTAAATCTTTGTTGAAATTTGAAGCTGAAAAAATTGACGTATTTCTCATTAAAAAGATAATAAAGAAGACTTTTTTGATATTGATTTTAAGTTTCCTAAATTTACATTTCAGTCCCCTTAACATCCCGTAAAGTTGTTTGAACAGGCTGCTCTGCATAAGGAACAAGATGAACATGATTCTTTGTCAAAATTGTGACGTGAAGGAAAATCAGAGTTTGCAGTCTCTGAAAGGCAATCAAGATATAGCAATCAGCCAAGCAGATAAAGGATTTACATTGGTGGTTTTAGATAGAAATGAATATGATGAGGAAGGTATGGCACCGTTACAAGATATATTTTATAACCATAAATTATATTTGGAGCTGACCTTTGATTAGTTAAAATCAGTTTGTGTAGGAGTATCTCCAAACGTGTCATTTTTTAAAGTTTTATAGATTGGGACCAAGTGTTGGATAATCTAATAAGAGAGGGAAGTTGGCTACACAAACTGTTTATTTTTCTGTTACAAAGTTGCAAGAATATATAATTTTTTATATGATATTGTGCTACCTTATAGTTTCAGCTGGGAAATGGTACTACTTTTAGAGAAGAAAAGTGCATTAAAATGAACAGGTATTTATTGGATACAGTAGAATGGAAAGGAGAGAACACTGTTGTGGAATCAGCATTTAAAATTAGCTACCTTTTACAACAGCTGGACTGATTTGTGATTTAATTATCAAAGAAAATAACAGTTTTTATATTATAGACAAGTAGTAGAGATGTGGAAAAAAAAGATGAATATAAGTTAATGCAACTCATCCTTGTGTATGATATAAAGAAACTCAAAACTGTAAAACAGAACACCTCTAGGTCCACACAAATGTAAGTTAGCATTGATTGCATACAAGCCTGAATTATTAAGGACTGCTGCTTTAAGGACAGCAAACACAGAAGAAAATATATCCCTTTTAACTGAAGAAAGGATGAAAATTTTGTTATATCTGCAAACATATATTATTAAAGGTAGACATGTGCCACCTAAAGAAAACCATATCCCCACAAGCCACATGCTCCAGTGATCTAAACCTCACCACAACGATAAGTAGGATGTGCTAAAGAAAACCATATCCCCACAAGCCACACGCTTCAGTGATCTAAACCTCACCACAACAATAAATAGGATGTGCTGGAGGGATAGATTCCTGTCCCAGAAATGCGCCACCTAAAGAAAACCATATCCCCACAAGCCACATGCTCCAGTGATCTAAACCTCACCACAACAATAAATAGGATGTGCTAAAGAAAACCATATCCCCACAAGCCACACACTCCAGTGATCTAAACCTCACCACAACAATAAATAGGATGTGCTAAAGAAAACCATATCCCCAGAAGCCACATGCTCTAGTGATCTAAACCTCACCACAACAATAAATAGGATGTGCTGGAGGGATAGATTCCTGTCCCAGAAATGCGCCACCTAAAGAAAACCATATCCCCACAAGCCACATGCTCCAGTGATCTAAACCTCACCACAGCAATAAATAGGATGTGCTAGAGGGATAGATTCCTGTCCCAGAAATGGGCCACCTAAAGAAAACATTATCCCCACAAGCCACATGCTCCAGTGATCTAAACCTCACCACAACAATAAATAGGATGTGCTGGGGGGATAGATTCCTGTCCCAGAGACTTCCCATGCTTTGGAACAAGATTCCAATCTACATTAGGCAGAGCTCCTCACTAACCCTCTTCAAGACCTTGACGAGTGGATGGCAAACAGAAAGTTTACCCCAGGGATCACTTCAATGGCTCTGCTGGACAGAGGCACAGGGAACTAATCTAAGGGGGTTGCGAAAGCCAACACATTCCGGCTAGGCTTATAAATGCCTTCGGGCAGATAGCCTAGTACCTACCTATGAACCTATAAAAGGAGTCGCTTTCCTTATTAAAGTCACTCAGCAAGATGCGAGTCAAATGAAGTTCTTCAGGTAGTAAAATGCAACATGTGAAAATTGTTTCTTCCATTTACAAAGAATATAAAAATAGCCGACCACTGCTGGAAAGTATAGCGCATGGAGAGGGAGGATAATGATACTTTGGAAAAAGGCAGTAATTTAGTAGAATTACATGGAGGAAGGTTTCTAAGGATACTTCTCCTGATGGCAATTCTTTCCTTTTTTTGTGTAAATATGACAGATTACCAAAAACAGGCATTTTTAAATATTTAAATGAATGGTTGTATAATTTTATTTGGAGTGAGCATACCAGTGAAGATATTTTGAAATTTGTATACAAGAAAGGGGATCAGGAAGTTTTGGAAACTGAGATTCTTGATGATGAATAATACTGGCAGCAAAATGTTTTGGAAACTATTACAAGAATGGCTTACTTGGGTAACATTTAATGTTTTTCATCCAGGTATTTTGGAATAGGACAGCTGCGGTGGTGCAGTGGTTAGTGTTTCTGCCTCACAGCAAGAGGTTCTCCAGGTTGATCCTTGGCTGGGATCCCCTCTGTGCAGAGTCTGCATGTCCTCCTTGTGGTCATGTGTGTTTCCTCTGGGTGCTCCGGATTCCTCCCACATCCCAAAGACATGCTGTAGGTGGATTGGGTATTCTAAATTGGCCCTAGGCGTGAGTGTGTGCATGTGTGTGCCTTCTGTGGAAGGTTGGATGCCAGGCTGGAAACTCAACACCATAAAACTCCACTGCCAATCATGAGCGGACAGGTGATCTGCTGTGGCGACCCCTAACCGTGAAAAGCAAAAGAAGAAGATCATCCAGGTATTTTGCAATATGTCATAAGCCAATGAAAGATATTTTAAGACAATTAAAAGAAATTACTGATGGTATTAAATATGCAGCCTGTACAGGTGTGTTAGTAGCATGTGAGGTTGCTAACACACATGATACTGTGGCACATGTGAGCGTCTAGTAAATATTATAACGTTATAAATTAAGTCAAAGTATACAGATTGTTATTAAAGATATTTATGATAGATAGATTAAACTGACAGTGAATTGACAGGAACAAAGTATTGAGGTAAAGAGTGGAATGAATTAAGCCTGTTATTTTACTGGATTATAATTTAAATATATATGTTGCCGGCACAGAATCTAGAGCTACTTGTTGTGATGACTGCATGTGTAATGAACCTAAGATTTCCATACCACTTTATACTACTTATTCAGATGATTCAAACATTGGTCTAGATCCAGTCTGTTTAGTATTCTACATTTTTCAAGTTGGAAAAAAAAGTTTGAATGAAATATGATTATTTTTCAATATGCTGAGTTGTGCAAGAAGAGTCAAGGTTTTGGGACAATTGATACTTTCAAGAATATACCTTTTCAGTTTACACCTATAAATGTGCTAAGGATTTCAACAACTCTACCTATTGCAGCTTTGTAAAATGCAGCTTCAAGTATGCAACAGCTAACCTAATCCCCATAACAACTCTTGCATCAGATTGTGTTAAAAGTGTAATTAACCTAAATGGTCTTGAAACATAATGTCATAGCACAATGGCCAAGGACATTTCTGTTGATGCATTCCCAGGGCAGACTTGTTATAGCTCTGGTACACATTTCTCACCTGGGGTAACATTAGATGCTTCCGAATGGTGGAAATCTAAAACGAGAGACTGCCATTGGCCAAGCTGCAAATCAGGAAATATAGAGCAGATAATGCAACCAATGAACTACAAATAAGCTTAATTTACAGCTTATCTCTATTGACATAAAGTTCATTTTTGCTCTTTTTGCAAATACCCTGATTATTTAGAACTAAAGTATTGCAAGTTCTGTCAGTTGTCTTTTTGTTGTGCAGGAGCAGATTATAATTAATCCTATTGTCCAGTAGTCAAGAGCATATTTGAAAGACGTGACCATTTTTACAAGAATTAAAAGGTTTGAAACCATTAATACTTTGTATATTTGTATACCTAAAGGTTTTGAAAGTGATGCCATAGATAATTTTTTGAAAGAGGACATAGATTAAGAACAGAGACATTTCAGCAGATTTGTATCTTGCTTGAATTGGGTATTGCTTTTAAATTTTCAACAGGTGAGAGGAGTGTCCATGAAGGCAATACTGGCCTCATCATTTGCCATTTTGTTGTTGATCAACTGACAGAAGGTGTTTTTGTACAAAAAATAAATTATTTGGTGATGCACTTTTTATACATGTCTTATTGATGATATTTATAGTGTGTGGCCAGGTCCTATATCTACATTTAAGTTTTTTTAACAATTCCAGTGTTTTACATTTTTACAGTTCAGGTTTTTAAAGATGATCTCTATGAATCATAAAGAATCCTACTATGGAAACTAAGATATGTGGCCCAAAAGGTCTGTTTCCATGACTGTGTACAATGCAATTCACATACTCATTGGTCACAATGAGATACTACCTCATTATCAGATAATTTGCATGTCTTTGAATTGCATGGTGTTATTGCTAATGTTAATCAATACTTTCCTATAGTAATTAGTTCAGGTGGAACATGTATCACATTGGCACACACACCCCCCCACTGACTCTCTCACATGTACACACACATACCTCTTACCTGCATCTTAGTTTGTAAAACATCTGTGCTGAAGCCTCTTATTTTCCTATTCCTCATCAATCTTGAATGGGTACAATTAGCAATTAAGCTGCACGTTACAATTTAATTCTTCTTAGTGTTCACAAAATGCATTGTGATGCTAGACAAGTAGCTCTACTAACATTTTAAGATAGACAAATATTTAAAATCCCTTCCTGTTGTCAGGTACTGTTCCTACCATACCTCACAACTGTCCAGATTTTCACAGACTGTCCAGATATTTCCCACATGTTTTTGGTTTGTTCTTCAAAAAAATGTGATTTTCTGATAAATAACTGAGGATTGAAGTCAGTAGTGATATATATTTGAGTTCCAGACTTCATATCCTTCACAAAATACATGCTAATACAAATCCTGTTATTCTAACAACTATTTAAGTTTATAAGTGGAATACTTAAACCCTTATTTCGGTAGTGTTGTTGCCTTACAGCAAGAGGTTCTCCCGTTCGATTCTCGGTTGGAGTGCGGGGAGTGCCTTATGTGTGAAGTCTGCATGTCCTCCACACGGTCAAGTGGCATTCCGAAAGACATGCATGAATGGGCGTGCCTTCGTTGAAGGTTGGGCATCGAGCTGGCAACTCTGCACTGTAAAAATCTACTGCCAATCATAAGCGGACCGGAGTTCTGCTGTGGCGACCCCTAACCAGGAAAAGCCAAAAGACAAACAACAACTTAAACCCTTATTTTGGTCCTTTCTCCTCCCCATTATTCTAGGCTTTGTCCAGATTTCTTGTGCTAAAAGGTTGAGAGGCATGGTTCCTACTTGTTTTACCTAGAAAGCCTTTAACATGATGGTTTAGAGTTATGTTAGGCCCCACACACACACACATACAAACACACCACCTCTCTCATCTCTCCTCATTTTTCCTGAACATTCTTCCTTTTGCCTTTTATTCATGTCCTTTTCTTTACAATGCACGGCATATAACAGTCTGTCTGTAATGCTGAATGTAAGAATCCTGTGGCCTTATTGTTCAAAAAATACTTTAGTATGCAAGAGCTAGCCCTTGCAAAGTCTTAAGTTGGCATTAAGCTCTATTAAGGAGTAGCTACTCGATACAAATATTTTATAAAGTGACTTAGGGTAATATTTAAATAGTCTTCCTGGGTCTACTGGTGCAGGGCCAAAGCTTTGATTTGTTAAGACATTCCTTGTACCAAGGGTAGAGTGTTTGAATATTTTGTACCCTTTGAGTCTTTTCTAAAGACTTAATGTACTTTACATCATCTCTCTTGTATCTAATGCTAATTAACACAGGCTGCTCCCCCAATGCCTCACTAGCATATAGCTCAGCCAAGAACATGGCCCAAAGTGACGATCCTAGAAACTACTTAGGATTTCTGTTTGGGCCCTGTCTCTGAAAGGACAACCTCCACTGATAGCAGTCCATGTTAAGGCTTACTGCTGCTGGCTACATTTTCTGAATATGGCCTGATACATCTTTTTTAGATGTGTCTGTAATGTTTAGTGGTAGCACTGATGTATCAATTCAGCAATTCATATTTTAAGTTAGTATTTGTCATATACTGTATATCAAAACAGTGTTATTAGCAGACCATTTGTGAGTCTTTCCTGTGTTGTCATAAACTATGACATTTTTCCAGAAAGAGAAAGGTGTTTGAGTAGTTTACTGAAAGGCGTTGCAAGTACTTAATTGAGGCTGTTGCTCAGGACATCTCTGAGTACTTGTCAACCTGTTATGCATAAATTATTAGTAGTTATGCATCTGGAATCACAGATACTAGAATGACTACTAGTGATTTTGAGTGTGTCATGGGAGTCTCCTTTAGCTTATTTGGTGAGACTGTTAGAGGTTATAGTCAACAACCCTTGAATTTTTTAGAGGAAATCATGAGTTGGTAAATTTTCAGGGTACGGAACTTACATTTTATTCAGAAAAAGCCTACTAATTTAAAGAATCTACTTGAACAGGAGAAAGTTGATTTAGACCCTAAAGAGGACATAATGCTTAAATGAACATATCCAAGTAACTTTCATAAATATTTAAATGCAAGTGTATTTTATATTTGAAGCATCTGGAGGAGAGCTATGAAGCAGCTGGCCATTTAATTTGTAGTATATGAGTGATTGTATACAAAGCAAAGTGTGATGGCTGTGACAGCTTTTATAAGAGTAAGATTGCAAGGAAGTCGCTGCAGTATATCCATGAACACATACACCACTAGAAATGGTGATGCCAGTTTTACATTGTGCCAACACTCAATGGATTGTACATCATAGAAGATATTTATTTATTTATTTTTTTTGTCATTGATGCGGTTAAACATGATATGAGGGGACATTTTTTGAAAGCACTGAATGTAGGGAACTTTCGATGACTCAATAACAGTCTTAAAATTACCTCAAGTATTAGATTAAAACATGTCTTTACTTATAGGTTCACACTGATCATCTTGTGTTATCTGCTGGTTCAAATGCTGAAGTTGATGGACATGCTGCACCTCAGAAAATCCAAATCCCATCGAGCTACGCGCTCGAGAGACTTGAACCTCAACACTGAAATAAATAGGACATGCTGGAGGGACAGATTCATAACCCAGAGGCTCCCTTCACTCTGGAATAAAATCCCAGTCCAGGTTAGGCAGAGTCCCTCATTGACTCTCTTCAAGAGGAATCTTGATGAGTGGATGGGAGATCGTAGGTTTACCCCGGGTATCACTTGTGTGTCACTGTTAGACAGAGGCACAGTATACTAACCTCAAAAAAGGGCATAGCAAAATTAATTTAAAATGGGTGGCGAAAGCCAAACACACTCTGGCTAGGCTTATAAATGCCCTAGGGCAGATGGCCTAGTATGAACCTATGAACAATTCTTAGTTTCATTATCTTGAGCTTGTTTGACTCTCTTTTTTAATTCTCTTTTTCAGACATTTTAGCTATTTTTTCTTGTTTATGACAGTAAAGCATGCAACTGTCTGGGTTGATGAAGTTTACAGCATTAGAAACAGTTTCTGTTCAAAAGGCTGTATTCATGACTGATCTAAAGCTAATGTGTATATCATTACTCTGGTACTCGGGATATGCTCAGAACTCTGGCATAAAGGTGAATAAAATAAATGGTGTGCAGTTTCTTACAATGAGATTACTGGGAAGAATGTTTGCTATGCATATGAAGATGTCACCCCACTGTGTCCAACCTTTATCTCAAAAATATGCTCTGGAATTGATGGTAGATATGTTCCTGCACACAATAGACTTTCTAATAGAAATCTTACTGAAGAATGTTGCAAATAGCCATAAAGAGGTGATTCTGTCTCTCTATACTGATTATGCATTAATAATCAGATTTCTTACTATCCTAGCATTTCAGTACTCCACATTCAGTACTGATTATACAGTAATAATCAGATTTCTTAAGATCCTAGCATTTCCATACTTCACATTTACTGCTGATTATACAGTAATAAATTCATTCAATTTATCTTAGGATCCAACTTTTCAAGAAACCATATTGAGTGCTTATAATAAGCAGGTGATTCACTCTGTCTTAAGGTAGAAATATCTCATATAAGTCATTTAGTCTGTCTTAAGATCCAGACTCTTCAATACTCCATTTTTTATACTCATAATAGAGAGGTGATTCAGTCTGTTGTAAGACTCAGACTTCTCAATACTCAGTATCTGCTAGCTCAAATTAGAGTTGTAAGTCAGGCTGACATAAGGATCAAACTTCTCAAGGATTCGTTCTTCAGTGGTTATAATAGAGAAGTCCTTTATTTTTATCCTAAAATATAAGCTTCTCAATACACTGTGTTTAATGCTTATAACATAAAGGAAATTCAGTGTCTCATAAGGTCCAAACACCTAAAGACTCTATGTGATTCATTCTCTCTTAAAGTTTAGATGTTCAAGACATCATGTTCAGTACTTATAAGAGAGTGGTAATTCAGTCTCTTTGGTCCAAACTTTTCAAGATACCATGTTGTTGCCCATAAGAGAGAGGTGATTTGGTTTCTGTCAACATCCAAATATTTCAAGACTTTGTGTTCCCTGATCATATGAACAGGTTCAATATTTCTTAAGATTCAAACTTTTCAAGACTTTATGTTCAGCGGTTATAAAATAATGACTCGGTGTATGTTAATTTTCTGACTTTTCCAGACTTGCAATTTATTGCTCTTAATAGAGATGATTCAGTTTGTCTCAAGATTAAAAATTCTTAAGACTCCATGTTGAACATGCATTAGCTTCTCAAGACTATGGATTCCTGATGCTTATAACAGTGAGGTGATTCATTCTGCCATAACAGCAAAGATTCTCAAGACCTCATGTTCAGTGCTCAGAAAAGAGACGCAGTTCAATCTCCCTTGAGGGCAAAACATCACAAGACTCCATATTCAATGCTTGTAACAGATAACTGAGTCTCCATTAGGATTCAAACTTCGCAGAATGCTTTGACCACTGCTCTTTCTAGAGAGGTGGTATACTCTGTCTCTCTCTTTTTTCTTGCAAGCTCCAAATATTTCAAGATGATGAGCTCATTGCTTATAACAGAAAGACAGTTCAGACTCCCCTGTCCCCCTGGCCGTTTGGTTCCTGATTTTATCTTTGATTCTAAATAACTTCTTAGAATTATCTCACTATTAAAAAAGTTTAGGTAAGAACATTTTGATGAAGAAATAATATCTGGAGTTCCACTATTACAATTTCTTTACTATAGAATGCCATTGTTATCCCCGTTCTAGAGGAAAGAAAATGAACTCTTTCTGTCACAACACTTTTGAGGTCTTCTGGATATGACTGTATCAGGACCATGTCTTTACATATCTCTAAAGCTGATACTGTTTAATGACTGACTAGGAATTCATAACTGGAATGCACATAAGTATCCAGTCATTCCTTGAATGCACTGCTTATATGATCTATATGAACAAGAAGGATATCAGATTTCATTTTCTCCTCTGATTTCAGCTTGATATCTGCATTTTTCTTTACCACAGTAGTGTTTGCATGGCTGCATACAGATTGTAGCTGCATAATATGCAATATAACTGGAGAAAATTCACAAGAAATTACAGTAATACCACACAACTCTATTTAAAGACAGACCTGACATTCAGTCCTCCACAAAGCAATAACAAGTGAAATACAGTTCACTTAATATGTGGAAGAAAACTTCATCATCCTTTTTATAAAAGCTAAAGAGTGGGTCATTAACTATGCACTATAAAATATGACACATGGACTCGGTTAATAATTCTAGGAATATTTGTGTTCAGTTTGGAGGCCATGTTAGGACACACACTCCACATTTGCAGAGTGTACTAAATGGCCAACCAGAGAATCTAGTGGCATGTTAAATGTATTCAGATGTTTTTTTTTTGTTTTTTTTTTAATAGAGGTTTGTCAGTATGCCTGGGAATTTGGAAAACTGAATGAGAGCAGAGCGTATTTTGCAAGAAGATAACATATAGCTGAAGGCTGAATCCCTTTGAGAAGCCTCAGAAGTTCCTAACTAAGAAGATTTTGGCTTTAAAGACCCTGAGCTACCTATACAAGCCAGAAGCTTTATCACTTTACTCAGTATCTGATAGATTCTGAAGGGGATCTACACTTCACCTGCAGTAGAAGCCCTGTTGTTTTTGATCTCCTATATTTCTGCAAGTTTAATAGCTTAACAAGCATCATAACCAAGGACATAAGTCTTCACCAGCATTCAAATAGAATATGATGAGGAAAACAGATTTATTGCAGCAGGCCTCTCCATCACTGGAATAAGATGCCCCCTGCACGTTAAGCAGTGCAGTATATTATCATTCTTCAAACAGAACCTAGATGATTGAATGGGTACCCTCAAATTTTGCCCTATACTAAATGGCCCAGCTCTCATAAAGAAGGGAAGTCAGGGCTGAAGGTAGGTATTGGGAAGTATCTGTTGATGGTCACGAGATTAAATTACCTTGAAATCCAATGAATACATATGGTTAAAACAGATGGACAGAAGCAGATTAACAAATAAATAAAATTAATAGACAATTTTATGGTCCTCTGTATAATGCATTCAGATTTGTGTAGGCAATCCTGTTTTAAGTAATTCACCAGGGAGGGTATTTTGAATGTGTTAACTAATTCAAACTTCCATCTTCATGGTTGAGTACAAGAATGTTTTGCTTTTGACTCTTGATTTTTTGTTTTTGATCTCTAAGGCAGTGCACTATTCCCTGAGTAAGGTGCCTTACATCTGATAATATGTGACTGGAAGTTTCAGTACAGCTTTTAAGGTTTCTCACATTCATTTATAATATGTAGAGTCTACTTTCTTCCTTTTTTCTCCTACGGGGAAGGTTTAGTGGCGATCATAACGTGGCCAGAAAAGAAAGATTGGTCATAATTGGAGATTTATTGTTTTAAGACAGGATTCCACTCAATGAAATATAATAATAGACGGAGTTTATATTCTTTTAAATGGTAAAATTTACATTTAAAGATGAATAAGTCTTGTATTTTGATTTATTTATTTTTTTTGCATAGACATTTTGCTATGATTGGTGCCCATCATGTGCATTAGGAAGGACCAGTAGGTACTGTTATCTCTCCTCTCTGTTAAATACTGATTAGCTAGAACTGTTTACCATGTTTACTAGTAAGAGTATGTTTAAGCACACCTGTCATATGTTTGACTACAAGGCTACACCAGCAGCAGTTAATGTTAGACAAGATGGGACAATGAAGATATTCTTTGAGGTCTATGCATTTAACCTACTTTACAAGCATCTTGTTTGTTGGCAGAGAAATGTAAACCACCACCAAATTAAAACAGTTGACTAGCTGATATGAATTTCAAAGTATATATTTCAGGCTGTGGTTGTTTGTATCTCAGCAAATACCTGTGACTGTGTCCTAAAATGAGTATTTTAAAACTAGAATAATACTGCCTCTGGTCTTAGCTAGACATATGCCAAAGATGTGGTAGGAATTTAGGATGTTAACCCTGATTTTGAGAGGGTAACAATATCAGCTTGATACCTGCTTATCAATGCACCCCATTTATAATTTAGCTTTTATTTTGTAGATACACACTCAGTATGTATGAGCAGGGTAAAGACAGGGATTTGTTGTGGGAAGATAACTACGAACAAGAGTTTGGCATGTATACAAGATCCATTATAAATCACTGGATGAGAAAATGTCTGGATATGATGGAAAGGGAATGAACAATTTAATGCTGCAATTTTGTGCAAGATAAGGTGGCTAGACTGTCTGCCTCTGGCTGACTGGTTTAATAAGATGAAATCCTAAGAATTATGTATTAGATCACCAGATCTGAAACTGGTTTGTTGGAACATGAATAAAATATTCATGCTATACTCTTGTACAAGGCAAATGGGTATGACTGTCTTTGTTGCAGTAGTTTAGAAGGTGGAATTCCAAGAATCATGTATTGGACAACTAATCAATATTAGTCCACATACTGGAGTCGGCTTCTTCTCTAGGGAAGAAGGAAAAACAGTGATATGGTATGACCCAGAACCAGAAATGTCTGTAGGTTTTATGCTACTGGTTAGCAGGAGGAGTAGGATATTGCAGCTGACATGCTTGTTTTTCTACTTTGTCTGTAGTATAGGGGTGGGGGTCTGTAGTTGGAGACGAAAGTAATGTCAAAGAGGGTGTGCGAGAATTTAGGGCATAGAGGACAATATATAAATGAGTAAGTGGGTGGCATGACTGAAGAACAATGTTCTCAGAGTGGAACTATACAGCTGTGTATATGTATATATATATATATATATATATATATATATATATATATATATATATGTATATAGTGAAACAGTGGGAAGGTATGGTATAAGAGATAAAGCAGCCTTAGCTGAGCAAATGAAGTTTAAGGACTTAATGATGGAAGATAGGCAGCAGACACTGGCCAGGAAAAAATTAATAAGTAGAGAGAGAGAGAGAGAGAGAAGAAAGACTGGCAAATAAGAGAAAATATTAATACAAAATGAAGTATGAAAATGGACAGGTGCCTTTGACATTCAGGGCCGGAATCACAAAGATTATCTATTTGTATTTCTATGCTACATGTAAACAGTTTATTATCAATGAATAAATAATCAGGTATCTGCAAAAACAGTTCAGACGTAGAGTCCCAGCTGTACAGTAGTTGTAAAATGAAGGAGAAAAGAAATATACTGGAACAAGAGGACTCTTTGAAACTATAAACCTTAATTGTTATTCAGGCGGCCATGCATAACTTTGTAAGCAATGTCAGAGACATTAAATAAAAAACAATAAACGTTATTACTGTACTATAAAACATTTTGAATCACAGAGGCACATCAGTTATGAAACAATGCATGCTGTATAGATACAAAAGACTGTGATTCAAAGGTAAGAAAAAAAAAAAAAGTCATGCGTTCCCTTAAGTTTACTCTGATAATAACAGTCAGGGAAGTGATTTCTGTCTGATGTCTGTCTATGACTAAGAGTTTAAAGGCCTGGGATAAGAGTATAATTAATTCTGAACATTTACAGCTGAACAAGCCAATTAGAGAAAGACCTTTATTGTTATTTCAATAGGGTGTTAGGACACAGAGTACTCAGACTAAGCAGTTCTATTAAATTAACACAAGTCAGCATTCACAGAGGCAGGCTTTTGCATCAGGTACAGCAGTGCAAATTCTTCTGCAGGTTATATAATTACAGACAGAATAAGGCAAAAATGCCTTTCATTGCTTTGCTTTAGGTATCACTTGACATTAGGCATGTAAAATAGTGAGTGTGCCCAAGAACATAGATCATAAAAATCACAGTAAAAAAAAAATAAAAAACACACACACAGACTCATGCATGTACTTAAGCACAGATATGCGCACACAGTTTCTTCTCTTGGGAACAGGAATGGATAGCTGATTCCTTACATACAGAGCATTTTTTAACTAATTTTATTCATATGTTAATCAGGTGAACCACTACTCATAAGACACTTTTTCACAGTGATACTAGATCACTGTCTGGTTAAGTGACATAGAATCAGATTTACTCTGTACAGAAATGGAGGGAGAATTAATCAAACCCTGGACTACAGCATAAAGTTCATTACCAGCTCATAGCCTTAATTTTCTGCACATTACATTTGCTTAACAGTATAAAGATATAGTAACCATATCTAGTCTGATTTACTGCACTGAACATTTTATTCCCCCCTTCATCCCTACCTTATCCTTTAGCCTTTCTCCACTTGTTTCTGGCATCATTGAAGGCCTCTATTTATTCCCTCGTCATAGTTCATTCTAGTAGTCCATTCCATGGATTCACAGTCCTTTGTTTTTTGAAAAACTGTTTTTAGACATCGAGAGAGAGAGTGACCTCTACAATTTACTGCCTATGCCCCCGACCCCCTTTTTTATAATAACCCTATTGCATCTGCCTGACATGATCTTTTGCACCTACATTGTGACCTCTCAGAATGTTCTGGGTTTTAGTAAGAACTAAAGCTTCCATAGTCTCTGGACATGTCCTTTCCCTTTCATCTCATGTATTTTTGTAATGGCTTTCCTTACATTCCTTTCTTTGTGTGGCATCCAGATGTGTACATAATACTCAAAGCCAACCATGACTAGAATTTGCCAGAACAGCACCATTGCAAGATTGTTTGTCCTTCTCCCTGAAGATATTCACTAGAATTCTTTCTCCTGCTTCTCTTGACCTTACTCTACTGATGGTGGCCCAGTCCTTATATGATCACTACTGACATATCCTGTTACTGTTTTTTTTTTGCCATCATTTCCACCCTCTCCTGCTGATACTTCACCCCAGGTTATTCTGTAGCACAATCATAGACAATGACCGGCCTCTCCAAATTCTTGACTATTACCCCATCTAATTGTCCTGTATCTGTCTTTCTGTGTTTAGCAGTTTTAATGGTACTGTTCTTTCAAATGTGTGTTAAACACTTTGAAAAGTACTAGACCCAGGCCTGACATTTTTGGCATCTCATTACATACTTTTTTAATTTCTGACAAAATCTCTTTCTCTTAGACCTATCTTTAATCATGTGACAGTTCATTCTCTCAGTGTTGGCCCTGCCCCAGACAGATACCTGTGTAAACTGAAACAAAAGCCTAGGCAATTTTCAGGTAGATTGTGACTACAGAAATGCTTCCCTGTTTTGGTCTTTTCTATCCTCATCATAAAGCCAAATCAAGTTTGATTATAACTATTCTTTCTGGTCAAGAACCTGTGTAGCTTGCTTTCCTGGATGCTTTTTTCCTGTAGAAAAAAAATGATCTTTCTCTCAGGATTATCTCAGACTTACCCCTGCCAGTGTTAGGCTAAATAGGCCATTCTGTACTTCCCTTATACAAAGGTACCACACCTTCTGTACACCAGTCTCAGACATTTCTGATCTTAGAAGCCATCTAAGACCTTCATTAGGGATGTAACACCTTCTCTTATCTGCCATCTTATCAGTCATTTTTATCTGCCTCTTCCACGTCTGTCCTGGGGTCTGTCCACTACTACTTCCACTCTGCCTTACGTCCATCGCTTCCTTTCAGGATGGTATCCTCCATCTGATTCTATTTGAGAAGACTTAAGCAATACCTCATTTTTCCATTATTTCATGATTTCCACCTCAACATTTGTCAGCCTGGTTAGATCTGCCTTTTTGTTCCTCCATTCTGCAACACACATAAGAAGCTATTCTTGCAAATTTTTTAACATGTTTGATATTGATTACATCCTTGGGGATTTAGCCTGATTTCATAATATTTTTAACATTGTTTTTCATGTAACATTAGGGAACTGAGAATGCACAATGACCACTAAAGATGACCCACAGAAATTGTCTTTATTATATTGTTGCCATTTGAGAAATGTTGAATAGATCCTGATTGAAAAGACTTGTACTCCCAAGCTGTTCATTTTATAAGTAATCAGAAAATTCTCCTGTTCAAAGGAGAAAGGATCTGCTATTTAATATATGGATAGTCTAGGCTAGTAACTCCCTTGCATGTCTTCTTTTATGGCCTCTGTCTTCTTGACTTTGCTGACAAGTTACAACATATGTAGCAGGGGGGGCGGGGTTGTACCTCCACTCATTACAATCATGGCAGTGTTTTGGGACCTACGTTGATTTATGCTCTGGAAAAGGAAATGGTTGTGACACTATGGTGCTAGTGTATGTTTCCATATGTAATGGATGTGATGTGTTCTGTGCGGGTATGACCACTAGTACTTTTGCAAAAGAATATCAGAGCATGTTCATGACATTAAGGTTAAGAATGTTAATAATGCAGTATACAAGCATTCCGAAGATTTTTTAGAACACAAAAATGTTGTTTATTTTTCCCTTGGAGAAAGTAGATTTGGATCCTAGAGGGGGGGCTTTAGAAGTAAGGTAGAACAAAATTAAACTTTATGGCAATAAGGCTACAGACAGACTAAACTCCAGGCCTGAATGGTGCCATTAATATTAAATATTTCCTGAAAGCCAGAATGTATAGGAGGTAACTGTGTTGTCAACATTATTATTAACATCATAATCATTTTTTTATTATTACTGTTATCCTTTAATAGTTTGTAATTATTTTTGGGTTAGTTATGATTAATTAATTTAACACGTTTTCAATTCTAATGCATTCTTAGTGTTAATAGATGCTAGTAGCTATTTTTTCTTTATTGTGTATATTATTTAAAAGAGATGGTCAGATGATTTTTTAACATGACCATGGCTAATATTATGTACTTTAATCGTGATTTGGTTAGTCTTAAAAAGTTTGGTGTAAATGGGAAGAAAGTGCTTAATGAACATTTATTCATTTTGTGTTATAGGTGCTATAGTCTATGTGTTTTATTTGCACAGAAACTCATTTTCACTGTTTTTGGTCTTGGAAAAATAAATAGTTTTGAATATGTCTCAACTGTCTTACCCTTATTTTTAATTGTTTACTTGGAATACATAAACTATACTTATTTGGCTATGGTTAGATTGGGTACTCGGTATCTGCTCAGTGTACTGAATTTGATTATGATACTGTAAGAGTATCCCCAACAGCAGCACTAACTGGGGGGGGGGTCTCAATGTTTATGCTACTCCCCACCTTATTGAGGTTCTGGATTCAGTGTGTGACTTCAGCTCATTAAACAACATATCTTATGTCCTTAAAATAGATGGAGATATAAATTTACAATTTCTAAGAAACAATATTGTTGACTGTGATTATGTAGATTCATATGGCTTAATTACTCTAAGACCGTGAGGTGTTTCCAGGTAAAGTCTTTTAAGCATAGTCTGAACAGTAGATCAGAATCTATGTAACATGTTCTATCAAGACAGCCTTATTGCTTCATTAAATAATAGAGTCATACATTATTAATATAATTCCAAAGTGGTACATGTTTTCATTTTACAAGATCAGGTACACTTGTTGATACTGGTTTATAGTTTTGCCATTCTAAAGGTTTTAATATATTTGCTTGAATAAATCCCAAGTCCTCACTTGCATCACCATGCCAGTCCCTCTGATCACAGCTTTCTGTTTCCTTTCCTTGTAACACTTGTGTCCCAGTGAATGCACATTCCATATTCTTCTCCTGATCACTGGGTCTGCATCATTCTACCTCTTCCCAGGAAGGTGGATCCCCGTCCATTTATTGGGGTGGATATTCCAACCATACTCTACTGACATTAATTTTTGTGATGATAAAAGCATTCAAACCCTTTTAGCAAATCTCATACCGCTTTTAACTTTTAGCACAAGAAATTTGGGCAAAACCAATGTCTGAAACTCAAATGTATGCTATTTAGTGATTTCAATCCTTAGTGACAACGCAGTGGTTTATCGCCTCACAGCAAGAGGTTCTCTGGTTCAATTCTCGGCTGGAGTGCCTTCTGTGTGGAGTCTGCATGTCCTCCCTGTGTTCGTATGTGTTTTATCTGGGTATTCCAGTTTCCTCCCATGTTTCAAAGACATGTACCTGGAGCAATTCTCGCCTGGCCTCCGCTGAAAATTGTCTTTGTTCCACGTTGGACTTTCTCAGTAAACAAATGTTAAATAGTGATTTGCCAAAAAGCTACAAGTTTTATGAGGCTCACATCAAATATATGAGTTGGAAATCTGGACATTCTGCAAAATCTGGACAGTTGAAAAGTATGGCAAATCTAGACAGGCTTTCCCTCTGCCCATATCTTAATTTCTCATGTTATCTAGTGATCTTATGACTGTGATGCTTCTACTGATACATCAACAACTTCAGCACAGTGAATCACAAAGTAATAAATATTATTCTTAAGTATCTTTCTGCACTGTGCTTGTCTGAAAAAAATGGTAGATTAGAAGACAACTTTTATAGTTTAAAAGCTCACATCAGTGCTGAAGTTATAAGTGAAGTTATAGTTTCAAGACGTCTGACCTCTGATGGAGGAATGTGTGCCAGTCTACTGCACTTAACAAGACTTTTCATGAAGACAAATGTTGTAGTGACTTGAGTCACATGGTTTCAAGATTACTTCAGTAGATCTGTAGCGTGAGTAGTCATTGTTAAAAAAAATAATTTTACCAGTTTTATATAATAAGGGTTTCTGAGCACACACAGGTTCATAGGTTGGTACTAGGCTATCAGCCCTTGGGCCTATACAAGCCTAGCCATAACAATTCCCTGGCTATTTCTTCCCACAATATTTACTTCTGTGGACTCCTGTCTAGCAGGGCAAAATAATTCTTCCTTTTGCCTATAGGAAAGTCTGTTGTTATTGCTAATGGCTTCTAGGGTCAGACAGTTTTTTTCAGCTTGGTGCCTATTCTACCTTTTAGGCTCCAAAGTTCCTGTGGAAAATGTTGACAGCCACTTCTGCTGAAAATATACATCTTGCCCCCTTTACTTATTTTATCTTTTGTTAAGTAGGTCCACCTATTGACACAAGCTCCATTTTTAGGTGTGTCCAGGGAACACCTTCTGGTTTATTAAATAAGTTAAAGTCACAAAGTAGGTAAATAGAGGTGGAAGGAATCAAACCTGGCACCTTGGGCTACAGGATGGCAATTGTTAAGAGCTTTGAGTCTTACTCCTCTGTACTAACCTTATTTTGAAGATTATTTAAAGATATGCTGATAAGACAATCTTCCCTAGTTTTTATCATTATCAATTCTAAACGGGAAAGGCATGCTTTCTTTTAAAGTGTGTTCTGCTAAATGTCCTTTTCCTTATGTAATAACCACAAGTTTCAAAACTATATGCTATAACTTTAGACTGTTTAAAATATCTGTAATATCTAAATGTTTTTATTTTGAATGATAACTGTATGTGCATTGAAGACCCGTATTATATTTTAATTTTTAATTTGGAGATTGGAAATGCAGCATGCAGTAAGGATGCAGGCATTAGTATGGCCTTCTTATTTAAAAAAAAATTGTGACTAGATAGCTGCTTGTGACCATTTCTAATTTATTTCTTATAGATTTTTTTCTAAACCGCTTATTTTACTTTACAGTCAGGCCATGATTAATACAAAAGAAATGTTATAACAGTGCTTTTGGATTTAAACATCCTAGCTTAACAAAAGCTGTCATTTATGAATAACAAGCTCCCACATGAGTTTCTCCTCAGGAATCAGCCATAACTGGATATCCATGTCTGCTTTTCTTATAAAGTATTTTGTCACTGTCTTTGTGACATGTGTGCTGTAAGTTGACATGTTCCAGCTTAGTTCAGCTCTAAGCATAAGCATTACTTACCTTATTAAGTATGGCTTATTACATCATGTCATAACATAGCCCTTACTGTATCGACCAGAAGCATTAATCAGCCACAAAAATAAAAATTGAAAATACAAGCATCACCTGCTTTGAATTATGACTCTGTTTGCTTAGATTTCCTCTAGTAAGTCTGCAGTATTGTTTATGCTGTTTTATTGCTGTCAGCATTGTATTGCTCTAAATATAATTGTTTTAATATGCAAACTTTTACATTCACATTACTGGTGAATGGAGTGTCCTGCAAAAATGCCTTATTTTCTGTGATTTCTTCCATTTTGACTTGAATGCGTAGAGGTCAAAGTGTTGATCTTGTACAAGTTGGCTTTCAAAGAGTTTGACATAAATCAGGAGTTTTTCAGCTAAAACAAGATGAGCTGAAACTCAAAGGGTTTTGTGTAAAAAGTGTGAAACATGCACATATATCCTGATGTAGGTGTGAGACAGTTGAACAATCTTTCCACAATGAGGCTGCTGAAGCATGTAGTTGTATGCTTTCCTACTAGTGGTGTGGTGTAAAATGGGTGAAAATGCAATTCAGCAAACATGACAGGATAAGTCTTACTGTGTCAGTTATCGTTTCTCAGAAAAACTTTGCTGGTGCTGCTTTTGTTAGAGTGAAAGCAACTTGTCTCCTTGGCTTTTTGACAATGTAATATAGTGTGAGTGTGTGTGTGTTTGTGTATATTTAGAGAGAGAGAGAGAGAGGGTTAAACAACACTCAAACTACTTGGAGCCAAAAAGTGGTGCAGGGAAAGTCCAAATAAATCACAAAATCCAGCACGCAGTTAAAGTGCAAAACTAATTTTATGCAAGAAAAATATAAATATATATCTCCATATTCTTCTATTAACTCACTTTTGTACCCTTGCTGTGCACTGCTTATTGTGATATATACATGCTTTTGGGGTGAAGTCCCCCATATGAAGGTGCAGTAGTGCTTGATCCCTACAAAAAGCTTTTAGATTTTGCATTTAGTCAAGGCCATGACCAGTTGTGTTCATCTGGTTATAGCGTGATTCAAATGTAAGTCGACAGTTTGTATTCACACCATACCTCTGCATTGCACGAAACTTTTTCCCATGTACTGTAGATGAGCGAATGGTGACTGATATGCTAGCCACTGAATCTCTGTAAACTTTGTTGGCTGGAACAATTAGACCCTGGTGTAAGTAGCTAAGTTATTTTCAGAATTTAAACAAATTTAAAGATCAGTCCTTGGATTAAAACATATTTATTCTGTAAGTTTCTAAAAAGGGACATGGTCTTATTCCTTTTTAAAATGTTTCTATGCTCATTACATACTTTGCCATAATGCCTAGTTCAGCTTTTTAAAACCGGATACGTACATCACTTATGTAAATAGATAATGTTCAGTTGCTTAGGCCACTACATATAAGAAAAGAGCAGGTGACTTAATTCTGTTTCAAAGTTAGCAATACTTCAGATGCAGTATAAATAAATGTCTGATGCTGGTTAAGGGAAACTGCTATTAACCAAAAATATTGACGAGAAGTGCTACCTCAGTGGAGCCATAACTCATTGAGCTGTGTAACATCTCTGACTCATGCAATAAGGAAAGAAGCAATAGTGTCCCAGCTTAGTACTCATAAAAAGAGAAAAGAAAAACAACTCTATCTGAATTCAAGCTCTAAGAGATAGCTGCATAAAATTCCAGATCAAAGCCATGGTGGATAGAGGGGGAAAATGAGCTGGGAGCAGGCTTAGAGGTTATGATTAGCTACTCAGAATGAGGTGCAATCAGTCCCTGCGGATCACTGATACTCAGGTGACAAAAATCATTGAAGCAGACATGGCTGCTTAAAATATTTAAAGTATGGCTAAGTGGTAGAAACTGAAACAAGGAACTAGTACAGGATAAATAAGAGAAAGCAACTATGCAGAAATATCTTATCTCTTATTGAGGGCTGACAGTTTTGGTCCTAAACTGTGGAAGATTTTTTTCTATTTTTGATTTTTAACTCCAATTTGGGGGAGGGGGGGCAACAACTAGGGGATTGCCCAGGTCATCATTTGGCCCAGCTGCAGTTCTGTCCATGACTGTTACTATCAAAATTGTCAGAAAAATTAAAGAATTTTACTCTCAGATTTTTCTTCTAAAACCTGTGAAGTATCACATCTTGAAGAGAAGAAATCTCAGATGCTGTGGAAAGACTTCTGAGTAATAAAATTTCAGATCTAGAGGGATTTACAGCGCAGATCAGAATGTTGATCAAAATAAATTGCCAAGCAAGATCTAACATAAACTATAGGTAGATAGAAATCCACAGGTCACTTCAAATGACTAAGGTGGCCCTAAGGGTTAAGGACTACTTAACAGCTACCCATCTCTAGTTCTGAAAGTTCACAACAAAATTGCTTCTAACATCACAGGTCATCAGCTAAATGAAGATTTTTGGCACCTGTTTTATGGTGGTCAAGCCAGACTCATACATCAGGGAATTTCCTTGTCTTCAAAAGTCATCTTCTGTTGCCACAGGCATCAAAGTCTGCAAGACATTTGCCTTGTTTTTGTTGAAGGATCTCAAGTAGATCCTGATAGTGCATGATATCTTTATTCCTGTATCAAGGTGGGAGTATGGTGTTGTATAGTGAAAGTTCTGAGCAATCCAGATAATGCTCAAGTCTTAACCTTTCAAAAAGCATTACATTAACTCTTCTGCACTACGTTTTTATTTTTCATGGTGCTGGTCTTACCTTTGAGGATGATTTATATAAGTTCTTGCATGCAGTGCACAGCTGTTAAAACCAAGGTGGAAAATTCCACTCTTGACCGAACTCAAGATTACTCTCTTACAATGCAATGCATCTGCACCTACCCTATGAGCCTGCTAATGGAATGAGACATACTAAGTGGCCTGCAAATCGAGTGAACAAGCATTAACTCCCCTTGAAATAATCAGGATGTGAAAGAAATACAGATCATAGTGTGGACTATCCTGAGCTTAAACAATGCCCAAATACTTATCATCATTAAATGACAGGACATCATAAGAACTAGGTTTTGTGTTACCTTGGTACATAATACCCTAGCAGCAGACAGAGAAAGTGAGCGACAGAAAGTTGTAGCAAGCACTGACATCTTTGACAGGTAAAATAACTACCATTCATATGGTGATATTGCATCCATTTATAAACCTACAAACATGCTGCACTGAGTCAGACTCACTCATTCCTTTTTTTTTGGAAAGAAAAAAAAAGAAACAAAATTCATACCACATGCATTTAGTTGTTCTCAGTCTCTCACACCACAAGGTTTTTGTTTTATTCCTAGTATGACAGTTACTTTCTGCTGGTTATTTGTTGGAATCCTGCCCAAAACATGTCACTTATCAAATGCCAATCAAATCAGAGCCATTCCATCCTCAGCCTAGCCAGTTTCAACTAAGAAATTACCCAGGTCACTGCCTTCTACCATCCAGATGACTATTCAAGCACAGATAGATTTACTTGGACATGCATGTGTCTGTCACTACAGCAGGCCACTCATTTTTATGTACCTAACCATTGAGAAATACAGGGCTAAGTGATGACCACAAATATTCTATCTGATCTAAATGCCAGTAGAAAGATTTTCACACATTTTGAAACATCTTACAAACTAATAACCACGCACCCTTCATTTTCTGTATTAAAAGCTTCTGCTTAGTAAACCATACACCTGGCACCTGGAACAATTCACAAAGTCCAGTGTGTTTGAGTATATTCTGTAGACTAGTGCTGAAAATGCCACCAAGGTTATCAGTGTGTTAGCTTGTCCTACATGTCATCCTTGTAATACCAGAATAGTCACCTACCAGAAAGCAGCACCCAAAATAAGTACACGTGGAAATAAACAGAAATAAAAAATGGGAAGGATCCTGCAGATCTAACGTCAAAAGCAGTTTCAGTTTCAGTGTACTATTTAGGACAAGCGATAGAGTCAAATATGGTCTTATAGATCCCAGTATATGTGGTTGGGCTCATTTCTGTTCAAACACAGTAGTTATTCAGATGACTGAAGCTATCTCAGCCGGTAGAAAGTCATGATTTTACATAATTTGGCTAGGGTTAACACAAACAAAGGATGCCCAAATGAAAGCTTCTAGAAATGCGGTACAGAGCATGTATTATGGATCAGTTCATGTATAGTTAGCAAACGTTTAGTCTTACCATATAAGAATATTATACAAGTACTTGTAAACTGTAGGCTTATTTATTGTCCCTCTCCATTAGTTACCTGGTATTGTCATACTGCAGCAGTATGTTGTGTATCTCCTGTTTAGATACAGACAGCGGGCATAGGGCCGTCTGGTACAGCAACATTTCTTTACTATTTCCATTCTGAGTTGGAGGAATGACCTTTCTCAGCAAGCTCATACTGAATATCTGGTAATGTTTTATTCATATGCTCTCAAGATATGCAGGCCTAAGAAATGGAAATTGTCACACTGTATTAATCGTCATAGATGTGCAGCTATTTTACTGAATCAGATTGAGGTACACTTTGTCTCTTAGGCTATTGACACTTATCTTGTTTCAGAAACTCCCTTATAATTCATCATGAAATAAATCCTGAGATGTAACTTACTGTAGTACAGATTTATACAGATAACATGTTTCCTACTGTAGAAAATATAACCCTCTCTCTGTGTATAATATACACACATATATATATATATATATATATATATATATATATATAAATATTTGTAATATATATATATATATATATATATATATATATGTATAAATATTTGTGAGATGGAATAATATCTCTTTCCTTGTCTGTCTGTACATTGGTCTCTGTTTGTGTATGTATGTATAGTTCTCATTAAGCTGATCACCATACACATGCTCAAACTAAAAATCATTGAAATGAGAAGCTTCAAGAAGCACAATATAGAAGAAATGCTGGCATTTCTATGTGGGAGATCGAGCAAAGCAGGGGTTCAGATTTGCCCTTTTTTGTCTGTTGTATGATCTTGGAGTTGATATAAGTAATGACAGTGGGTGGTGAGGGGGGTGCAAGGGGTTTAGCCCCCTGCATAAAGCATCATTTTATTCTGTAGAAGTTAATGTTTTAGGTGTTTAACCTTCTTGTCTCAATGTTTTGTAGTTTTACAATGCGTAAGATCAGTCGACAGAAGCAGATGCACACACACACATACACACACACACAATGCAGCCTGGTAAAAATGTCAGACACTCAGCAGTAATCTGATTTGATACACAACAACCTTGCATCTGTATGTTGTCCCCCGCAGATGGTTAGCTTAGTATTCCTGACTGCTAGTCTAAATTCTGTATTCTCGTCACTACAATAAGAGATAGAGTACGCTGCTGGTGAGACTTAAGAAAAAAAAAAATCTCCCTCCATGTGCCAGTGCAATTTTCCTAAAATAAGTGTCTGGACCAGACTTGACCTGCTCATGACCTCATTAGCTAGCTAGTCATCCCAGGAGAGGTAGTCAGACTTTACAAACATGTCATGACAGCACAGATCGATAAAACCTGCCCTACATAACTAAGAAGAGTGACAAACAACTGCCGTATGCTGCATTCAAGTCAGAACTCAACAAGGGATGAAATTCATGGAATTAAAGGAGTCTGTGCACCTTTTGTGCTTGTTCTATAAAAACAGCAATGTGCACATCTAGTTAGACCTAGATTTCTATGGGAACCCGGTCTGTGGTGCTTTCTGCTATTCTTAAATGGGTTAATTCTCAAAAAACCATAACTTATCCCAAGAAATGGGTAATAGTCTTTGCAGCAGTAAAGTTTCAAAAAAACTTCTTATGTATGTTACCTGAGCTTTGAATGACATGGACAAATACATGCACAATAATAAATGCCATCAGAAATAGTTTCACAGAGGTATAACTTTGAGTCTGAAAGTTTTTATATACCCGCATTTACTTTCTCTCCCTCTCTCTTTCTGTCCCTCTGATATAATCTATTGTGTGTATTGTACCATTTATTTTAGATTGTATTTGCTGAATGCTGTTTTTTTTAAGGTCCACAGCTGTTCGAGTGTAGGGAATGTTGAGAGGAAGAGACGTTCAATTCAGAGTTTTGAAATTTTTGTAAGTACATGTGCCTGTGTCTGTGTTTTCTCAAGTTAGGGTTAGAGTTAATGCTAAGTAAGGGGGTAGGTTTACTGATGTGCTTGTGTGTGTGTGTGTGTGTGTGTGTGTGTGTGTGTGTGCGGATGTGTGTGTGTGGATTAAGGTTAGAGAAAGGATTAAGGGATGGGATAGTTAGTTTTATCTTTGTTTTTCTTGCTTAATCACACTGTAAGGGAAAGGGTGCTTATAATTGGGTTTAGGGTGAGTGTTATGGCTAGCAGACTTGAATAAGGCAGTACAGAGGGCTATATGTATAGAGAGAGAGGGAGCAAGGGAGACAGAGACCCACTAATTAGCAAGGCAGTTTTTGTGGAATGAAACTTGCATAAAATATTGCAATTGATGCTATGATCAGAAGTGGTGCTGTAAACACAATAATTTCTTTAAAATAATTATTTAAATTGATCTTTTAAGGCAGACAGCTACATGTTTTCTAAGTTATAGGAGGTTAGAGCAGGACTTTTATTAATGAGGCCAATTATTTTTTAAATTGGTGTATAAAAAGGTGCATAATAGCTCTATTAGCCAGGCAAGATATTTTTTGTGGGGGGAGAGGGGCAGTATGTGTACTAGTTATATCAGTCCTGTATGAGGAGCTTCAATAAAAGCAAGACTTTGGGATGTACTTCAAAGAAGCACATACATTTTTCAGCAGCAGAACTATTGGTTGTATTTAGTAAAACTACATTGTTTTCTTAAAGTTAATGGATTGTAGTTTGCTAACACACTGAACAAAAGAGACTGCTGTATTTTACTTGAGTTGCTCCTTTAACTGGGTTGTTGACAATGACAGCAGAATAATATAGCAATAACCCACGCCTGGGTGTGGGTAATGCTGGATTTACCCACGGTTGTCTTTGTTTGGCCACTCGGGAGTGGCCAAACAAAGACAACCGTGGGTAAATCCAGCATTACCCACTCCCAGAAGTGTGTTATTGCTATTATACAATGACATTATTTAAGAAAAAAAATACTTTTCTTAATAATGGCATTGTATAATGCCTCCTTGCTGCCCTTCCGCAGTTGTCCGGTATTCTGCGGCAGTTCTGATGTACTGCGCATGTGTATGCTTACGCAGTACATCAGAGCTGTGGGCGGAAGCAACGGAGAAAACAAGATCTCCCTTGCTTTTTACAAACTGTCTCGCTATGTTAAAGGAGTTTAACATAGAGAGACAGCTTTAAAAAAAGCAACGGAGAATCTCTGTTGCTTTTTTTAAAGCTGTCTCGCTATGTTAAACCCATTTAACATAGCGAGACAGTTTTGAAAAAAGCAAAGGAGAAAACAAGATCTCCATTGCTTTTTACACACTGTCTTGCTATGTTAAAGGAGTTTAACATAGCGAGACAGCTTTAAAAAAAGCAACAAAGAATCTCCATTGCTTTTTTTAAAGCTGTATCGCTATGTTAAACCCATTTAACATAGCAAGACACCTTTAAAAAAAGCAACGGAGATAGGAAGATCTCGGTTACTTTTTTTAAAGCTGTCTCGCTATGTTAAACTAGTTTAACATAGCGAGACAGTTTGTAAAAAGTAATGGAGATCTTGCGTTTTCCCTTGCTGTTAAAAAAGAGTTATACTCATTGTAAAAAGTCTGGTTGACCGGACATTTTTCCAGTACTATAACTCTTATTTACAACATGCACACTGACCAATCAGCGTGCATGTTTTGGAATATTAATGGGGGTCATTGTATAATGTACATTTTTTCTGCACTGACTGGACCAATCAGATCACTGTACCACACAGAATTCCCCTGCTAGTAGAAACTTTACTGACAGGCATGGAAAGCCCTACACTTTGTGATGCACTGGCATTGCATTGCATTGCAATCGCAGCATCAAGAGAACAGAGTGTATTTTCTGCAGTCCTTCACAGTGAGCAGTGACTCTATTAATTAAATACAGTGTGTGTGTGTAAGAGAAACACACAAACACACATTAATGAATTGAAAAATATTAGAGAACATAATTATTAATGCTGATGGGGCAAGAAGCATAAGGACTATGCAGTACTGCATTTACCCATGAGTGATGCTGCATTTAGACAGTAAAATTAAAGCCAAATTGCTTTTTAAAATAACACAAACAGGAGAACAATTCACAAATTCCACCTCCAGCATAGAAAACGGTTATAAATTTGCATTTAAAATGTATGTCTTTAAGTCTGAGTATATTCTGTAGTCTAATGCTGATTCAAATGATATTTCATATGTTTAACTTTAAATTTGTTTGTGATATTTAGTCACATTATATTTGTTTTGTTGTTTGGAGGAAAGTTGGCTCCTACAAATCAGAAGCCATGTTTCTCCCACTGAAAAACTGTGTGGTGCTGTCTGCAGTCAAGTGAGGAACAGTTACCTTAAATGAAAGAGTTTACGTATTTTGGTCTTGTTCACAAATAAATAGTTGAGGGGAGTTGGAGATCGAATTGTGCATGGGGGACAGTGGCAGCAGCACTGCAGGCACAGTCAATAAATAGTCAAGATTAGTAGCAATTTAGCAATGAGTCTGTCTCCATTCCTCACTTTTAGCCACGAGTCTGGAGAATCACAAAGAGAGTGATATTTCGGGTATGAGTGGAGGGAATTATGTTCCTTCACATTGTCTGTGATAGTGTAAGGAACTCAGCAGTCTGAGCAGATTACAATATGCTACACTGCTATTCATTTTGAGAGGTGTCTGGTAAGAAGGTTTGGGCACCTTGTTAGAATGATTCCTGGGTGCCTCGTACAAGAGGTGCACCATGTGAGACCCACTCAGAGATTACCTAGGGGCAGACCTCATGTGAATCAGAGGAATTCTAACTTGCTGCGTGTCTGGTTATAAATTAGGTTTCACAGGATGAGTCGGAGATAGGGAAGTGTGGTGTAAATTGTCCAGCTTGTTACCTCTGTGACCCTATGCATGTCAAGTGTTTTTGAAAATGGGTGGTTGGATCTACGCTTGTTTACTAACACAGTATTACTGCTTCTGTATGTAATTTGTTTAATTTTCTGATATTCAGTGTCTGCCTTGATTTTAAACTGCATTACTTCTGCATTTGTAGACTCCATTTTATTTGCAAATCTTTCTTGAAACCAATATAAATTATGTTGGACTTTGATTGAATTACATCTTCTCATTCATTTCAAGAGGGTATGAAATTTTAAATAAAACCTTTAGATTTATAAATGTAGTCATTAGAAATGGATCTTAGTGCAACTCCATTCAAAGGAGTAATGTGGCTTCCAGTATCATCCAAGGCTATCTGTTCGATAAACACCAGTGCCTTTAGGCAGGTATTATTCTCAATTGGCCAATAGGCATCGAGTTCAGGATTGAGCATAGACCCTCCAATCCAACACCTTTCTCTAGCTGACCAGACCCCAGTTCTCCTTGACCATTTGTGAAAAATTCCTTTTATAAGTTTACACCTGCCAAATGAAACAAAGAAATTACTAATTTGGATATTCTCTCCTAAAAAAAAGAAAAAAGTTATACCATACCATGGAATATAATTGCACATAAAGAAATGTAGACTAACTCTGGCCTAGCCTTACCCTGACTTTCTCATCTATTAACATTTCCAAATAATAATTAAAATCTAACACATACTGTAATTCTCATTCTATACAGACAACACAGTATATATGGGGTCTATATTAGATAAACAAAAGTTTATCTTACCAAATGCTGACATTATCGAAAATCCAGGAACTCAAAACTGCAATTGTGGGGGGCTGTGCCCCCCACATTCCCCGCTAAATATATATTCCAACTCCGAGATCGCACCACAGTGAGGAAATGACAAATATTCCCATCTTCACTGTAATTCGATCTCTCAATTCCGGTTTCGGGATTTTCGCTCACGTTAGCGTTCAGTAAGATAAACTTTCTTTTATCTAATATACACCCTATATATGTACATTCTTGTTTCACTGTTACTGAACTGTACTTTGAGAATTCTAGCCCTTTTACAATATGCTTATTAGATTTGTATGCTTTATATATGTATGTGTTATAATTTGCCTTAATAAATGTGGTGGAAGTTTAAAAGTTAAAAACAAAACTTAATTGCCGCATGAGACAGGACAGCTGAGTTGCAGATAAGTGTTAACAGCTTGAAGTCAGGCTGTACTTTATATCTAAAGATTAATAAATTAACTTCATTTATGTAGAATTTCTTTTTTGCTTATGTTTGTTTTTGCTTCTCCACTTGAAATTGTTTCAAAGTGCATTATGTTTTCAGTCTTCTTTTTTTTGTTACCCAGTTCATCTTATTCACGATAGGGGGAGTTACAGCATATTCACCCTCCCAGTACTTACTGTTTGTAAAAGTTATAATGTATTGTTTTTGTAGGTATAACAAGGACTTCCTACTGAAATGCTGGGACTCCCAATACCGAGTCACAAAATAAAGGGGACAAAAAAAAAACCCTAAAGGAGAAGAGGGAATATTAAACACCCCTTTTGTCCTTTAAACGTGTGTATTTTTACAGGGAGGGGCAATCTCTCTTGCATCCCTTGATGTATGGGTAAGCCCCCATCAACTCCCAAATGTATATATATATGCCAACTCTGAGATTACCATATTACTAACAAATGGCAATCTTAGACTTTCTATATGCAAGTCCAGATTTTCAGTTATTCAGTCTTTACATTCCAGGCATGGTGAATCTCTGCAATTCAAATGGGTACCCGCTCCAAGAGCTGGCTTTGATTTCTATTTATGGAATTAGATCAGATAAGTTGTAAGCTAATGGAAAAATTATGTGTATGCACAAAATGCAGGACATATGTTTATTACTTAACTATTTATTTCAGTAGTTTTCATTTTTGAATGCTATTGTACATATCTGCGTTTGTTAAAGCAAATAAGTATTGCATGTCATAAAGTTGCTTTAGATCTAATGAAGCTGTGTTAAAGGTGAAAGCTCTCCTCTGTTGTTAAATATATTTAATTTTTCTATAAAGAAGTATCTATTTAAAAACAAGGTGTAATTGCTTGATTACTCTGAAGTCTCATTTGAGATTGGCTACTGTTCTTGTTTTTTTTTTTACTGATTTTAAGGAAGCTCAGCCAAAAATGCAGATACTTATGAATTACCAGTTGTTCCTGTGATGCATATTAATCTATCTAGGTAGGTAAGTAGATAGGTAGGTAGGTAGGTAGATAGATAACCATTTGTTCCTGATGACTTGCACTTAAGCTGCAGATGAGTTTTGCATTGAAAAAATTAAATTTTGTATGAAATGGGGCACAAGACTTTTTTCTTGAAGATGTTACATTTGCATATAATTCTACTTTTGGCTTTAAATAGGAATTCGACATATTGAAAGGTAGTTACAAACCATTCAGCTCAGGAGACTCTTAAGAAGCCTAGCACAAATTCCTAATTCTGCTAAAGCAATGTCTAGTTGAGTGAGTTGCACAAGGTCGCGCAACAGGCCAATGAAGACAGATGGAATCAAGCCTCGTACCACAGGAAGTAAAGTATCACCAGTTCATTGTCTTAACCGTCTGTGCGAATCAAGCCTCGTACCACAGGAAGTAAAGTATTACCAGTTCATTGTCTTAACCGTCTGTGCGAATCAAGCCTCGTACCACAGGAAGTAAAGTATTACCAGTTCATTGCCTTAACCGTCTGTGCGAATCAAGCCTCGTACCACAGGAAGTAAAGTATTACCAGTTCATTGTCTTAACCGTCTGTGCGAATCAAGCCTCGTACCACAGGAAGTAAAGTATTACCAGTTCATTGTCTTAACCGTCTGTGCAAATCAAGCCTTGTACCACAGGAAGTAAAGTATTACCAGTTCATTGTCTTAACCGTCTGTGCGAATCAAGCCTCGTACCACAGGAAGTAAAGTATCACCAGTTCATTGTCTTAACCGTCTGTGCTAGCCGCCATAGAAAAGAAAACAGATTGAAATTGCTTTTCATTGCAAACCTGGCTTTTGGCTTGTTCCTGTTAAAATATTAGTATTTTTTATTTTCATGGCCTCATTTGTTGTCTTTTCTCCCACTATCTGCATTAATGCTGTTTTAAGTCACAACAGTTTTTCACTTGTTAAAAGAGCTAATCAAAACGAGTGCATAAAACTGTTAACTTCATTGTAACTTGTTTTGTCAGTGCATTCTAGAAGCATCTCTTCTAGTAGCTGACTTTTATTTTCATAATTTAGTATGTTTTTCATAGATCTGATAAATGTTAGAGTATCTTGGGAAAATAAAGCTCATACATAAAATTCTTATGTTGAGAAGGGTTTGTTGTTCTGTTTCTTCATTTTACATTTTCTTTTACTGTATTAGTATTTATAAATTATTATAAATCCCTGATTTATAGGATTGTTCTGTAGATTAAATTTAATTTTCTTGTAACTATACTACCTTACTCTTGTTTTTTTAAGAAACATATTTGTCATTTATGAATTTGAGTTACAAAACATTTTACTGTATGTAATGGGTCCTTATACTGTAATATGTTTGTGTTATTAGATCATACTCCTGTTTGGTGCATCAACATTTGCCAACAGCAGTAAATGAATTTCTTCATTTCTGACAGGCTGTCTTGTTTTATTTTTTGTTGTAATGAATAGTAATATAGCTTTTCAAAAGCCATGTTCTAGATATTATGAAAGTAACAGGCAGAAAGTCATTATCATGATCAATGATTTATACTAAACCAACAAAATATACTTTAGGGGCCATGATATGTAAATGATAATCTCCCCAAATTACTTTTAATATAACCATGCTAACCATTGATGGCGGAATGTTAATCCTGAGAAGAGAAAGACTGGGCAAATGTAACTGTGTGATCTGCTATTTTGAAATTGTATATATTAGGACTCTTTCCAATTACTTGCATGTCCCCTCATTATTGAAGAATTACCCAGTCTATCAGAACTCATAACAGTTATTGTAGCTTGCAATTAAGATTCCAATACAAGAACTATGTTAAGGCTGACTTATAAAGACCCAGAATTCATCTTTCTCAACTGGGCACATGGGATTTGCAGCATATAGTAAGAAAGATGCATGATTCATTTCAGTGTAAATAATAAACACAATAGTTAATGAAGGACTAAAATCAATAGAAATCACACAATTCATTTTCGTTTGTGTTCTATTTCTACTTCATACACTTTTTAATTAATATAAGGAACCATTATTAAGTGAAGTCTGAAGATGAGAAGAAAAATATAAGAAGGGAATATCAGCTGGTTATGTTTGAGCTGAGGTAGCAGTAGCAATGTAGCACTTGAGCTGTGTGAGAGAATCAGTGAGGTTTCCATCATAGTAACACTTGTCTAAAGAGTACAACCATGATGGATCACAGTACCTGAATATGACTGACTGCCTTCTAGGGGTATGAAGACTGTATTTTGATTGGACAGATTCTGTAGGGGGTGGAGCCTTCATACTTTAAAGAACAAGAAGTTTGGTAAGCTCATTGCTTTTCTGCACTCCATAGAGCACTGCTGACCATTGTAAATCTGATTTAGTAAGCTGCACAACAGCGTACTCTACAACATGTTAAGCAAACTCTGCATCATTATGAATTATATACATTTCATTGGAGGATAACCACAGCACACTACAGATAAGGAAGAGAAGATCACAAAACTCTTTGTCACTTGGCTTCTGCTAGATTCAATGGACTGCAAAAACTGCAGTGGTGCCAGTGACCAGATCTGCAGTTTGCTGACCTCTTCTGACGGTAGAAACATTAAGGTGCCAGCTACTTTACTTTGGTTCTGTTGAAGGAATGGAAGGAATGACTGGCCAGCTACTGATGGGATGGGGCCTTAGAGGCTTTAAATAACCAGAGTGTTGCTAACTCACTTTTTTGCTTCACTCCCTGTGGCATTGTTTACCAGGATAAATCCTACTGGATACGCAACACAACAGCCTATGCTACATCGTTCTTCTGAATTATATAAATGTAACTGCCAATTCTCTATCTCATTAACTGCAGTTTACTTGCATTATTGTAATTGACTTTTATTGAAATCAGTGCACTCCTGATTGCATTCATTGGTCTATGATTAGTGTGTAAGCAATTAAATGAGATTTTTGAGTTTTATTTTTTATAAATTAAATAATTTTAGCACTTTCCCAGGGCATATTCACCAGTTGTTCTGCTGCTGTTGTTTACTCATACTATTTCATATTTACTGCATGGATATTAATTATTGCATTATTAATTAAAACTTTTTAGTATGACTATCTCAGTGTTTAGCTGGTGACCACTTATTGGCTGTCTATTTTTTCATTTTTTTCAGTATCCCTATTGCAGGTGCTCAGTTGTTACCAGCATGTTTTGTGCTTTTGCGTAATTATTGTTTACTTTACTACCATCACATTTTACTACCATCACATAATTTAGTGTAACATTTTGCTTCCTGCAATCTTACTCGGGACACTGATTTTCAGTTTTCTAAAAAATAAAATTCTGTTTTCATTTGAAGAAACCCAGGAAATATACTTATGAGTTTTAAATGTAATTTCCAGTCATTACAGTAGTTTCATTAAAATTTTCTTCTGCATCAAGATGTATTTAAAATTCAAACATATTGTAGGCACAGAATACCCAATAATGCAAGCTAACAATATTATAAATAAAAAATATGAGCAGAAATGCATCTTCTGGTGAATTAGTTCTCTAGACAAAAGAAACAAAAATTCATGAAAATGCTGTGATTTTCATTTTTTGACAGTTCAAATTTGGGATCTACCAATATTTTTCTTTGAAAAAAAAATCAATGGCCCTGGTCATACTAGTTGTTAGCAGTTATTTTTTTAGCTATTCATGTTATAGCTAGATTGTACTTCTGATACTTTACCCTTTTTGAAATAGCTCTATATCACAGTGTTATCTTATGCTGTCTTTCATCTTATCTGTCTTCCCTTTGGTACCTTAATTTCATACAGCCTCTCCTATTCACTATCTTTACTACACACACACACGCACACACACACACACACCACTATTGCATGCAGCAGTTAACATTATCCTTATCTGTAGTCTACTATTATATATAATCCAACCCAGGTGACTCACCTTTTGTTACCGTCAGCACATGTTTCATTTTTATCCAACACATCTCCTCAGCTGTTGGGCAGAAAAATATATAGTCACAAACTGCTAAATCTATTTCCTTGCTAGTGAAATCTCCTTAAGCATTCTGAGACGGTGTGATAATTAATTCACCTTTATTGACAATTCACCATTACTACCTAAAACAAAATACTTGTGGAACACAGAAATTCACAGACTAGAGACACAGCTATTGGATCCTGTCAGTCAGCAAAAATGTATGTATGCTCAGGCACTGAAAAAAAATCTTCTGTCTCACAGGCAACTCAGCCACCAATAATGTCATACTCCTATCTACCTGCTACTGACGTAGGTCCCTCACCAGGTATGCTAGTACCATCACATTTTCACATACTCTTAAAAGAAATCAACAAGTTAAAAAAGGCAATGCCATTAAGGCTAACAGAAGCTATTAGTATAATAGATAATACTACCAGATAGAAATCTTCTAGTGATTGGTGACTGCATTATCAGGCATGCTCATCATACACCTGTCACGCTGATAGGTTGACTAATAGTCTCTAAGGCTCTAGGATAAGGGATATCACCTGGGCACTTCACACCCTGAAGAATCCAAAATATGAGTCTGATATTGTCATTATTCATGTTCAAATGAACAGTTACAGATGGTCCATCTTGGAGGAGATTCAGTTAGATGTGCGAGCTCTCACCATGTGTTTTTAACGAGGGGAAAACTGTTGCACTGAGTGGTAGCCTGCCTCGCCAGGAATTATGCCTAAATAGAAATCAGCCATCATTGGGTTAATGATTAGCTACATAAATTATTTCACTATTGGAGGATCCAGTTTGTGACAGAAAAAAACATGGCTGATAGACCTTCTTGCTTTACAGTGAATGAACTGTACCTCGCCGTCTCAAGGATTTTGCATACTGGAAACAATACATTTCCACTGTCTTAGTGTCATACATTTGAAAAAGTGAAATTACTAGACATTGTACCACTCAAATTTCAGTCTGACAGGTGTTAGGATGGAAAAAAAAATCCTCAGAGACAAAACATCTGACTTTGAAATTTTTCTTTACTTGGAAAACATACACATCTGAGTTGCTACAGAAACCTAGTTCTGGTCTACAGAGAGCACTAATCCTATTCCATGATTCATTTCCTATCATTTCGTCATAGCCAATAGTAGAACTGGGGTACAACCATTTTTACTTGACCTTTCATACCTACATGCTGTACCCCAAATTACCTCAGTATTGATTTATTACAGATCTGAATCCCCCACAACAAAGCAAAGTTTTACTTCATTAGCAATAACAGATTACCTCCTTTGTCCACATAGGAACATACTGACTACTAAACATTACTCCCCTAGCAGGAGGTCAAATCAAACACCATTTTTTTTAATAAGGATATTTCAATTGCTGAAATATCAGGTGATACACATACACATCCAGCAATTAATATTCCCATGCATTTCTCAAAATTGATGACTCCAGATCTCTGGAACAAGAACTTACATCCTTTTCTAGAGATCCAAACCTTGTAGACCTTGTCTTAACTGAATTCCTTGCCTTCTGCTCATCCCCATAAGTATTCCTTTCTCGATGTAAATTATACACAGTTTGGCTATCATCTTCTGCTTTAGCATCAGCCTCCATTGCCCCAGTAGTCCAGTTGCCTTCGGCAACTTCAGTAAAACCAGACTTCTAAATATTATTGATAATTTTCAAATACATAAATGTCCCTCTCACTAAAAATTCCTGATAATTAACATCCTGACCTTAGTTAAGGAATTTTATTACTTATTAGATGTACTTGAAAGCTGACTCCTTTCATTTCATCATAAGCAAAAGCAATAAATATGCCAAACATTCAATCAGGTGGGATAACAGAATCAGCAAACAAGAAATATAAACTTGCCTTTTCCAACCCATAAAACAAAACTTAACCACATTAATAATAAACTCAAACATGCTGTTAGAAGTACCAATGTTACCTATGACCACAAAGATAGCCACCATTATAATGTCCTGTCTAGTATGTAATCACTGCAATAGTAAGCTCTGAATTTATTCTAAAATGGTACTATCTAAACCATCTCAGAATCTGTAAGTAACATCTTGGGTAATAAATTCAGCCTAATTTCACTCCACCTATTATACCATCAGTCTTCTCCTATATTATCTCAGACCAGCACTGCAGCATAAATATTGATTGTCTCAATCACCCTCTCCAAAAAAAAAAAAAAAAGGACTGCAATGTGATCAGACAGAATATCTGGTCACAGACCATCTTAAAGCAACAACGAGCCAAAATTCAAACCTGCTCTAAACTTCTTCAATTAAAATCTTCACAAGATATGTGCTTGTAGAATGGAAAAGTGTAGTCACAAACATCATAAGGGTGGCTCCTGTGATGAGCCAGATAACTTTAGTCCCATTAATATCACTTGCCTTAGGTGTAAAGTCATGGAATTAATTAGAATGAATAAATAAAGGATATACAAGATCTGCAGAATCTAGTTCCTTCAAAGTTTAGCTTTGTAAATTGTTACTCATGTTCTCTTAATCTTGTTAACATTTTTTGATAAAAACTCACCAAAGCCTTAGACAAACAACTTCCTGCCCCCATTGTTTATCTGGACGTAAACATGGCACTAGTCTGGCATTATAAATAAAATAACTCAAGCATCAATCTCTTTCTAGGCTACTGGATTTCTAGCTGACTATCATACATAATATGCTCAATCAGAATAAATGGTACTGAGCAGTTACCGTTGGTGAAAATGGTTCTCCTACACAGTATCACATACATGGACTTCACCTTAAGCTTAATGTCATAATGTGGTACTTAGGAACTTAAACTAATTTTAGGGAGATATCATAGTATTAGAAAATCTTTCTCTTTCTCTTGTAAGGAGCTCCCGTCCAGATCAAAATCCATCCTAATTTCCCTCTAACCTCCCATCATTCACTCCATCAAACAATACAGTGCTCTGTTTGGGACATATGGCTGTAAACATCTCTTCCAACTAGTATGACCACAGCATTTCATAACCAAAATAATTCTTAAATAAATCTTATTTGGATAATGTAAAAAAATTATCCTTATTTTACATGGCCATTAAATTCCTGTCAGGTGATCTGCATCTTGCCCTTGAAAATATACCTTAACACGCCTCTTTTCTTTAAAAAAAATAAAAAAATAAAATAATGCTGTGGAAGGTGTAGCTTTACAGCTAAATACCAAGTCCTGATTTTTGACATATAAAATCATCCCCCAGCACCTTGCTCAGTATGGAACAAGCTTTACTCACAAAATAATTAAGAACCACACTAAAAGGCTTCTGATTGTGGAAAGAAAGACAATAGAATCAGCCGAGCTAAATAACACTTCTAATTTATTCACAAACAATTTAAGAGCTTTCGTTCAGTTTATATTATGGACTTCATCGGAAATAAACACAATTAAGTCAAACCAAATAAAAAAAACACCTTCATGCAATATCACCTGATGTCCAAAAACCAATCAGCTGAAGACTATTCCTAAACTAAAAAAAAAGATTTTCAAAATCACCCACAAATATTTAGAGATAGTGAACAGTTATAATATTCCATTAAATACCATTGTAATAAAATATAAAATTACAATAAAAATTACATTAAACACTTGTATACCTACTTCCAAATATATAAAAAAATTATACTTCATAGGATCAGAGCTTTAAAATACTGGCAATAAAAACATTTTCATTTAAACTAGGGTAAGCATTTAGCCTAATCTGGCACTTCAGTTCCTTGGTCTCAATTAAATCATTCCATGGCCCCCTTTTACAATTTATTCTGATCATTATCTCCCCATAAAGCCAAAACTACATCTATGAAAATTGCTAAGATGTTTTGCAAAATAATTATTTATGTTCTGTTTCCTAATATTGAGCATATGCTTATATATGTGGCCCCTTAATTTCCTCTGTGTTTTACCTATGTAAAAACACAGACATTGGTGGCATAAAGATAAATAAATAACCCCAACTGAATTACAGTCGCAATGGAATATTGTGTTAACCAACACACTATTAAGTTTAACTTCATTTTTAGCCAAAAGGTTATTACATTGGTTGCAGAAACTGTACCTAGTGGCATTTCGTTAAAGCTGGTTTCTAGGTACTATTTAAAGGTGTTTCCTTTTCTGTATACCATGCGTGGTGCAGTACCTAAAATTTCTAAGCATCCTTCAAAGCAGGAAAACAGATTCCTGTTTTTACTTAGTGCCTCACAAATATGAGTGTGATCAATAGTATATGTAGTAGCAAAAGAATAAGAAAAATCTTTTTCATCATTCTTCTTGGCTCTAAACAGGTCTAACGTCACACCTTCTTCAAGTCTTAATAGTGATTTAAATTGACCCTCTTGCCTTTTAATGGTAACTTCTGAAAGGTAATCCTGTAGTCAGGGATCTGGGAATCTGCGCAGACAGCAAACTGTCCTTTGATCATCATGTAGCCACTACAGTGATAAAGTTCTTTTTCATCACACAGCTTGTATATAAAGGTATAGTGCCCAGATGAAATAATATAATAATGTTATTGTACATGGCTATCATTAGTCTGGTTATTGAGTATAATGACCCTTTTGGTATATATCTTTCAAAACACTTGTCAAAACTGGAAAGACTGCAACACTTTCTCAGTAAAGAAATCAAGGGCAATCACAAAAACTATGCAGACCATCTAAAGCTTTGTTCCTCTTCTTGGTAGCATACAAGCTGCTAAGAGGTAACCTCTGACTTGCATGTAGAGCCTTAATAGACTGTATTCTTTCTGACATATTACATATTCACAAGTCCAATGGTAACGTTAACAATGGTCATGTGATCTAAGTGCATTCTGCAGCATAAATAGGAAATGTTATGCTTCCATCGAAATGTCTTCCACTCCACATAAAGCAAAGTGTTTCTCTTAATCTATTCAAATGTGATCTCGATGAGTGAATGGGAATCCACAAAATCATCCCTGGTTTTGCACTCATCTCTCTTCTGGAAATGGCAGTAAGTAAATGTCTTGACATATCTTTGTTCTGCCCACTTCTGGGTTATTCATACACAAAACACAAGGGCCTAAAAAACTACCATGGGAAAGTTAGGTTAGGATTCTTAAAATCCTGACAAGTCAATAAGTACCTATGAACCTATAAACTAAACGTTATCACAGCTGTACCCCACTATTCCTCCTCTGCTTCTCTCTTCCTCAAAATTGATATTTCTCTCTTCTGAACTATTAATTTCCCTTAAAGCATTCTTCCTTTAATACCATTGATGGTGACGCTTGGATTGGTATTAACCTGTGAGTAAGATTCAAGATAGAAAAAGCAGGAATCACTTCAAAATAAAAATGTGCTAGCTACTTTACGCTGTTTTTTTTTTATTTATTTCTCATGTGATTAGTGAAAGGGAACCTTGTACAGGAGGGTTTTATTATCATATAAGCACAAGGAAATGTGGGTTAAAACCAATATGTAAACAAAAAGGAACAAGAAATCAATGATCACTAGTGCAGACATTATACCAGTATGTAACTCGAGCATTATTTTGTCAGTATGTTTAAAATTGCATAATTCATAACCTGAGAGGTGAGAACATTGCTAAAGTGATTTCCTACCTGTCTCCGAAAAAAATATTTTCTGATCCACTTTCTGTATTAAAAAAAAAAAAAAAAAAAAAAAAAATGAATGGAAGTTAAAACAAGTCAACTGAGTTAAGCAGAACTGAAGAGCAACGCATTGGCACATGCAGGTGGAAAGATGGTTAATTATGTACAATAATGGGGAAGCATACATTATGGTTAATTATGTATATTAATGGGGATGCATACATTATGGTTAATTATGTACATTAATGGGGATGCATACATTCTGTCTGTATTCATTCCATTTTTAAGATACTGCAAAGTCTTAGTACAAAAAAAATTAATACATTTAATGGAGGACAAGGAAGTCATGAAAATAACACATGGAGGACCGATATATGCATACAAGATTAAGTGCAAGTAAGGGAAATGCCATAATAATGTGATTAAAATCATATTTACTGCCAGCTATGCTGTAATAATTCAGCATGACAGCGAATAAGTAATGGCAGTAGCAGAAAATGCTCTGTCAAATTATTTAGTTAAAATTCCATGTCTCACACCAATATGCTAAGATTTATTAGCCCTCAGTGACGCCTTAGATGGATAACTTCATAAAAGTGTTATGAAGACAGGGAGCATTGTATCCCATAAACAACACTAGTTATTTTTTGCTGTTATAATAATGGATGCATTGCCCATTTATTACACTTGAGGAGCGGGTTAGCTTTCAGTCAGTACTGCTCACTCGTAATCACATTATTAGTCACTGTTCTACACTTAACATTCTGTTAAACATTGTATTATTTTAATTTAATTTAATGACAACCAAAATGACAAAAAAAATGTACCTGACATATCACAGAACTATAAACAAGTATTGGAGTTCTCAAGACATATGTCTAGTAGTTTGTAAACTTGATGTGAGGTGGAAACACTTCTTGGCAATTATGTCCCCATAAATTCTGTCGAACATGTTCATGAGCTTTTCATATACATACACTTTAGTTTTAAATGACTGTTAAGACAATTTGGAGTATTTTAATATGCTCCTAAGCATATCATCACATAAATTATTTTATAAAGTATCACAAGAACATTAATTCTGGTTGAAAGTAAGGCTATCTTGAAACATCTTAGTCTATTTGTTTCCATTTATATTACTTGAGCTACAAATTCCACTTAATTACAATTTGCATTTTATTCCCTTTTCTTAAAAATTACCCATATCTACTGCATTCATTTTTGAATTTTCACAGTACCGCAATCTTCTCGGAGACCGTTACATACATCAACCGCCCTTTCTGTTAAAGCTGCGTCTTCATACTTCTCATGAGTTTGCTATCTTTTTTCAGATTGTTACAATGTAATCTTCTCAATGCCTGTAGAGTACCAGAGTGCACTCTGTTTTACCCTACAATCCTGAGCAGAATAAAGCAGCTACCATAAAATACATGAATTAACAACTATAAAATTGGTAATCATTCAGTGCCGATAGGAGTCGAATAACATTTTATGAGGTCACCTGCTGGAGTCAGTCAGAATATCAGTGCATCACATCAAAATGAACTGAGATTTGAAAATCAGTAATTTTATTATGTTCACAGCTAGCACCATGGTGATCCTCATAAGCCATGAATGTAAGTTTTAGTGACTCTACTTGCAGGCATACATGGTCTGTTAGCTAATGCCCATTGAAACCTATACAGAAAGATGTTACATTTTTGTGCTGTGCAGTTTGAATCACTTCATTCAACTGTGTGACTTTAGCAATTGAAATCTGATGAAATAGATGTGTGTATTTCACACTTGATATGAACAAGTCTCAGTTCCAGTGCAGTTCATCTATGCTTGACTATGGGGTATTCAGAAAGGGGTAGTACCATAATGCAATCATACCACAACAGCGAGCTGTTTTAAACCATTTCCAGTTTCATGGAACAGGGCTAATGTGGGATGATTTACATATCTAGTCTCATTCTGAGATACTTGTAATGAATTAAAAAAATGAGATGTCTTATGATCATGTTGGAAAACTTCAGTAAGTGCTACCTCTCTCTCTCTGAATGCTGCACATATTTAGCAGCATTGAGTAAATATATTAAACTTGTCAAACTAACAGAACTAAAGAATTAAGTAAAAGACTTAATAAGGGCCCTGATTATTTCAACTGCATTATGTATCTCTAATCATGGAGAATCAGAAAGAATTGATATACGGTCCGAGGGATTTAATAATAATATGAAATATTCTAAAAGATTTAATAGCATCATGATTATTCTAACTCTTGCTACCACTGTACAATCTTGGCATGTTCAGCTTCTGAACTAATGTATATAGTCTTGATATAGAAAATCAACTGGAATTTCATTTTAAGCTCAATTTCTGGATGAATTTTGAGTTATTAATTACAGAAAAGATGATTAGCCAACCTGGAAATAAAAATCCAAACTTCTTTAAACCATTTTCAGTTACTAGATGACATATATGCATATATATATATATATATATATATATATATATATATATATATATATATATATATATATATATATATATATATATGTACAATGCAGTAAGTCTTTGTATCATACCTCTCTACTACTTTGATCAAGAAAATATGGATCTCCGTTCTTCATACCAGAGATTTAGTACCCTATTTACCCTACCAAGCATGCTGATCATGTCATCTGTCAATATCTAGTTGTTGGCATTTATCAAAACTACAAACTGTAAGTAATTTAGCTAAACAAAGGGTCCCTATTGCATGCTGTCATGAGATAGTGAGCTATAACATATTTTAGTGGGTATTTGGATATCATATGTGACGATTCAATAAATAGAAGTTGGCAGATATCTTCTTAAAAGTGATGTAGTCACTTTTAAACCTCTTCTGTATACATGGAATGTAGTATGGCAGTCTCATCATGTCATTTTGGATTTTCTGAGAGAGAGTCCAACTGCTAAGCATACTTGAATGAATGTGTCATGTACTGAAACATGCAAGTGCCTTTGAATTATTTTCCTCCATAAACTAACACTGGAATGCTGTGATTGGTGAAAAGCACTGGTGTGAGCTGTTCATTGGCCAGCTGTAAACAAGATCAAGGAGTAAGCAGTATTGCAACTCGTAGACCATATTATTTGTTTTTGATGACTAGTCTATATGGAGTTCTCAGGTGTTGTCATAGTATTGTATTGGTTATCTAATATTTCTTTATCTAGATCTTCACAGACAATGTAGTTCCTCTATTTTATTTCATATACATAAAAATGGCTGCTTTATCTGTGAGTCTCTACTACATGGATAAGCAAACTTCTGTAGAGTTTTTATATATAGGTCTGTTCCTATACTCCAGAAAAGTGATTAATTTTTAAAAATAATAATATGGATATTTTCATCAAATTATACAAACTTTCAACAAGTAAAGTCATTACCACCATCAGGAGTTTTTAGATTGTTGCATGTGTAAAAGGGCAAAACTAAAATCAATGTAGCTCTCTCACTGAACATGACTGGACAAAGTTCCTATATATATATATATATATATATATTCCTATATATATATATATAGGAACTTTGTCCAGTCATGTTCAGTGAGAGAGCTACATTGATTTTAGTTTTGCACTTTTACACATGCAACAATCTAAAAACTCCTGATGGTGGTAATGACTTTACTTGTTGAAAGTTTGTATAATTTGATGAAAATATCCATATTATTATTTTTAAAAATTAATCACTTTTCTGGAGTATAGGAACAGACCAATAAGAAAGAAAGAAGAAAACAACATTAAACAATTTCATGTAATTCTTGTGATGTAAATATTATGTGTCATACAGAAAGTAAGAGAAAGACACAAAAGAGAGAGAAATTAACTAAAAAAAGAACAATTGAAGCACAAACAATGTTAAAGATGTCCATGTCTGGCTGTTTTTGACATGGGCTGTGACATAAATAACATAGTTTCATAACTGAAAAAGTGGGTAGCAAGATTTAGTAATTATACTACATTCCTGAGTACCACAAAAAACGACAGACTTACAGCTCTGCTTCTACTCATGGTTATGTCCATAGGAGATTACTAGGCTAATGGTTCAAGAGCCCTTACAAGCCTAGCTAGTTTTACCCAGATTTTATCCAATTTTCCATCTCTAGTAGAAAGATAACAAGGGTCAACATGCAGGGTTTTTACTATTTTTACAGACTACATCTATCCATAAGGGGCAAGGGTACTACCCCAGGAGTGAATTTGCGATTTCCAATCCATTGGTCCAGATTGCATTTGTTAGATGGTCAGGGAAAGGCTCTGCTTCATGTAAATAGGATGCCTGTTCCAAAGGAGGAGTTTACCTCTAAATGTGTTTTTTCCAGCAAGATCTATTCATGTCAGAGTTAGGGAACAGTACCGATACTTACGGCAATGTAGCAAGGCCAGATGACGGGGTTCACAATGTGAAAGAAAAAAATATTTTTAAATACAAGAATAATGTTATGCAGTGAAAAAAATGAGTGAAGACACTGAGATGCTACCAAGAAATTGCTAGCTTGCAGATCTTGAGAAAGAAATTACATTTTGGTTAATACAGTATTGCAAATCAGGAAGACTTGGAAAGAAAGCCCCAATTGTACCAGCAATAGCAAAATTTAAACTGACATTGCAAAATAATTGGGCATATCTGAAACATAGACAAACAGAATATGAGATAAGATATTATTTTAGTCAATATTCACAAAAAAAGATGATGCAATGCATAAATACAAATACTAGCGTAACAGAAGCTAGAACAGAGGAAACTACCTAAATGTTAATGACACTAAAAAAAATAATAAAACAGTGTGAATATTGTGGTGGTGAATATCTACATAGTCAGAGTTCATCTTATGCTAAAGTGTGGGCAAATTGAAAAAAGCAAACCCTTTTATAGAGCGTGTACCATAGTAAAGATGTATATATTAAACATAAATGCAGAGAACACAGATTGGAAAATAAGGGAATGCCAGTAATAAAAAAGTAAGATGCTCTATCTAACTAATATGCCATAAAACACTATTAGTCAAAAAGGATAGTGATGCAGAAACACTGAATAAATAATATAATGAGAGCAGAAATAAAATGCAGGACATAAAAATCCATTGTTTAGACACGGGGACATCAATACATTTACTCTTTGATGATGTCTACATTAAGCAGGGATGCACACAAACACTGTACAACACTTTTCTGAATGAATGTGGGGATTTATCAGAAGGTACTGAAAAATAAAGAACTATCAGGTTACAATGCATGCAATCCTCAAAGTGACTCCTGTTTCACAATTGTGCAGGAAGATTCATTGCTGTTTAAAGAAAAAGTTAGAGAGGAGTTAGAAAAAATACAGAAAATCAGAATTTATGAAAAGTCTCTGGTTCTACACCATGTGTTTTCCCTACTAGTATCACCATAAAACTCAGAAAAACCGAAGTAGAAGTAAAAAATCCGTGAGAGTCACTAATTCAGTTGTTCAAACAGAAGTTACCTTAGACCAGCAGTATTGATTTAAGCTGATTAAAAAATCTCGAGTTGAAATTCTGGGTATCAATGATTGTTAACTTCAAGTCATTCCTCTGCAGTTTTAGTCCTTCTATATATAAGAGAAATAAAACATTTCTATGGACAGAACACTGAATAAATCAAACTGGAAAATTTACTAATTGTCAATACCTTGAGTAATCAAACAAGTGGGAAAGGAGAGAGTACATATAAGAACAAATGCAAGTTATAGTGAAAGAATATTCTGCCTGAATTGCAAAATTCTATAAATTATTTTCCTTTTATTCAAAGTTTCAAAATGTTACATTTTGGAAGAAAATAGAAAAAGCGATGCCATTGACCTTATAACTTTGACAGCTGACATCGTAAGTAAATCTAATAGTATTAATAAGGTGGACAAATATCATTTGTGGCTAGTTCTGCTGATGAAAACTTTTAACACATAATACAACAGATGATAAAATGATTCATCATGCAAACACTTAGAGCGAAGACACTATTTTGAATGGAAAATTAAAAAGGAACATGATGAAACACTGCTAAATATGTTATACTGAAGTAAATAGGTTGATATTTATTAAATCAAAGTGTGACTCATAAGAATGTCTTCACAAAACTGAATGCTTCAGTCACTATGAAAGTGAAAAGAAATGACACAGCACCTTCATCGAATGCCAGAGAATTTAGAATTTCTTTAGGTATATCCAATTATAACTTCAGATTTAATGTGGACCTAACTTCATGGCCTCATTTCCAAGAGACTTGCTCTCAGCGTAAGTGACCACTTACACAGAGAGCAGGCTGAGAGCAGGTGTCTTGGAATTTGGTTCCTGTAGTAAGCCTGTTAAGTCACTTCCAGTGAAAGCACATCTTTCAGAACCAGGGCACACTTACACAGAGAGCAACAATTCTGGAATCTGGCCCCATGAGTGACTTCTTCTGCCTCATCATCATCATCATTATTATTATTATTATTATTATTATCATCATCATCATCATGATTCTGATTATTATTATAAAACAACAAGACATTAATTTACCCATAAAAGCAACACAAGGGACTAGAAATGTTCATAGACTAGGTTAAATCTGCATATAATAATGTCGGATATTGTCACAAACAGTTCACCATTTTTAGAAGTGGATGGTGGTTCAGTAGCATTTAAGACAATTTTGAGTCAAGCAAAAGGCAAGCATCATAAGGTTATAATATGTGAGTGCAATACCATTTGTAAAGAACATAAAATCAAGTCAGACTAAACGTAAAAGAGACCGTGCACTGTCATACTCTTTTATTAGTCTCACTTTATTTCATCACCATGTGATCTATGCATCTAGGTTTACAAACTGTATTCAGACATGAACGGAACAACTACTTAAAAAAAAGTCATGTCAGAATCTGTTATTACATGATTAGTGAATTGCAGATCATTCACAATGGTTAAACTGATTTCTGAATACTTCCGTTGCTTTTTATGAGCATCCAACATTTATAATTTCTTATAGTCACAGCTTTATCCTTCTACATTTCCACTGTTTGTGCTTCATGCATGACACTAATATTTTCTAGTCTGCTCTCACTGACCATAATAGTAACCATGCGGTCAAGCCAAAGAATCCTGGAAGTACATCTACATGCAATTTTTTACAAGATTAGATTGATAGTTTTGGTCTAGGCAGATTATAAAATCTGCTGTTGCATCTACTTTTGTTTATTGTAAGTCAGTAAGCAAGGGAGGGCAGTAGCACTGAAATTGAATTCATTCTCAAGTCTTGGTGAGTGCCTTCATGAGGTGGACCTTGTTTTTCACAAAATCTCATCAAGTGACACTGATACACAGATTGTATTTATGTAGCATATATCATGGATAGAAGTAGGTTAAAAATTCAAAAAGATAGCTGGGCGCACAAGACCCAGGATAAGAAGTGCCCAAACATGGTAGGCACACTGGTGCCAGGCCCTGAAAAGATGACAGTGTAAAATCCTTAAAATACAGAAACATTCCTACAGTGGGGCTAGGCCAGGTCCAGAGGGAGGATGCCCCCCCCCCCTGTTGTAGAAGGAAGTAGTAGTCCACATAAATCACAAAAACTGATCAGCCAAAGAAGACTCATAAAGACAATAAAGTGGACTATTGAGGATAAGAAAGAAATTATGTACTGTTACTTTTATGCAAAAAGCCCAGAATTTCCAGACACAAGATATACAAAATGATGAGATAAATTTGAGGAAACAAAGATACTTTCACAAGAAAAACTGTCAGAAGCTTCAAATAAAAATTTCTATTCATGAATACAACAGATTTGTGAAACATTGTATGTGAGTGTGTGTGTGTGTATATATATATATATATATATATATATATATATATATCTCAGAAATATTGATCTGTTTGGAAAAAGAAGCATCTGAGGAAGTTTGAAAATATAAATGACAAAAGAAATAGAAATTGAAGTTATGAAGTACATGTAAAGTGAAGGATTCAGTGTACAAAATGTCATTCAGAAACCATCACAACAGGATAGAGCAATAGATATCCAAATTCAGAGGAAACCAATGGAATGTGAAACAACTGGTCAGGTGCCATATGAAGATATTTTGGAGCCTTCCACAGGAAACAAGTATAAATGTCCACTTGAATCTGGACAGGAAGGGAAGGAACAGGAAACTGTGGAAAATCTGATGCAGTCAATGTTGAGGAGTGATAGGCCAATGAGTTCCCATATGACAGAGCATCAGATGGCACATGATGAAATTGAAAAGAATATGCCACAAGAAGATACTATAGAACTTACTATAGAATGCCTTGCAGGAAATGGAAAATAAAAAATATGCCCTCAGTTTAGAAGAAAATGAGCTAAGAGAAGAGTTGCCTGATTTAATAGAGATAGACATATTAAAATTAATGAAAGAAATAGACTGCAGAAGGTCAGTAAAACCCCAAAAGTTAGAAGTTTAATAAAATAAATGAATACTGTAATTAGGACGGTTCTTAGAGAGCCGTGTGATATAGCAGAAGTAAACAGGATATATTACTGTGCTGATAAATTAATAACTGATAAAGTCCTACTGCAAAAACACAGGGTAGTGAGGGAAAGGAAAGGGAAAAATCTAATGCCATCATGGAAGTATCGAATAGAGAAAAATATAAAGCAATTAACACAAGAATTGTCACTGTTAGAAGAATATAGAAGAGGTAACAGATCAACAAAAATACTGAGAAAGATAGAAGTAATAAAAGCAATGCGCAGTATTAGAACATACCAGGATCTATCATGCACTATTGCAAATAAGCTAAAAGTCTCAGCACAGGCAGAAAAAAAAAAAAAAGTTTTATACAGAGTTGGGAAACAAGGAAAAACAAATTGAAAGACCACCAAAAAAAGAAGAAATCGATACATTTTGGAGAAATATCTATGAAGATCCTGTTGGAACATAACAAAGATGTTAAATGGATAGAAAAAGTAAAAGAAAGTATAAGAAGTTTAAAGGTACAGGATATGAAATGGGATGAAGTAACAGCCAAAGAGATTGAAGCAAAGTTGAGAAAAGCCTCCAACTGGAAAACCCCAAGCCCAGATGCAGTACCTAACATCTGGTTAAAAGTATTAACATCTTTGCATGAAGATTTAGCCATGAGTAAGAACTATTTATATGCACACCCCAAACAGACACCAACCTGGCTAACAACAGGAAAAACAGTGGTACTACTCAAAAATGAACCTGCAAGCTATCCTAAAAATTATAGACCAATAATTTCCCTTCCGACAACTTATAGACTATACACTGGAATTGATGTCGGCAGAGATTATAGTAATTTAGAAGAAAAATCAATTATGGCAATAGAACAAAAGGGCAATTGAAAGAAAGTCATATGGAGCAAAGTATCATTTGTTGTTAAAGTCATAGTGGAGAACGGTAAAAAGGGAAAGAATCTAAGTATGCCATGGATTGACTACAAAAAAGAATTTGATAGTATCCCACATTCATGAAAGAGTGCTTAAAAATGTTTAAGATACACCCTACACTGATCGACTACATTACAGTGACCAAGAAAAAGTGGCAGACCACTTTGCTATTAAGCCATGATAAAGGACAAATTATTATTGCAGGGATAAAAATTCAAAGGGGGATATTCCAGGGAGACTTTGTCACCACTTTATTGTGTCCTGTCCTTAATCCATTTAGCTCTCTGCTTAACAGCTTCAGCCATGGCTATAATTTGGCTCCTAGAAAACAACAAAGTGTAAAGACTTCTCATTTTCTCTTTGTTGGTGATTTAAAACTGTGTAGCTTATCAGATGAGGAACTGAAAGCACAACTGCAAGGTGTCAAAACTTTTTTCAGATGATATAAGAATGTCAATTGGTCTTGATAAATGTGCAAAAGCAACCTTTAAAGCAGGAAAACTGCAACACCAAGAAAACATCTGTTTGGGACAAGAATGTGATATGAAGGAATTTGAGCAAGAAGGAGTGTATAAATATTTGGGAATTGATGAAGGAGCAATAATAAAACATGAACAAATGCAAATAAAACTTAGTAAGGAACCCTTTAGAAGACTTAAATTAATCTTGAAAACAGTGTTGACACTAGGAACAAAATCCAAGCTATAAACATTCGCTATTCTTGCCCTAACTTACAGTTTTGGAGTGATTGACTGGCCCCAAAATGCATTGGGTAGATTAGACAGGAAAACAAGAAGAATGCTTCATGCTCATCAAATGATTTATAAAAATCAGTGCATACCAAGATTATATATTCCCTGTTCCGAAAGAGGGATGGGCCTCCATGAAATTGATTACATGTATAGATCTGCATCTTAGGAGACTATACATATCTACTGACGTCACAAGACCCAAACATAATGAAAGTTTTAAAACATGAGAAGAATAAATCTAAGATGACTTCTCTGCTTAATCTAGAAGAAGCATATCAGTGTTAAGCAGGAATGGAAAACAAACCAGAAGTAGATAAAAACCAGGCAGAAACTGAATGTGCCAAAAAAATGAATATAAGGTGAGCGACCAGGTGAGAAGGCAAGGAAATGTGGAAAATGCATAAATATAGTTGCAAGTATAGAAGGCTTCTGGAAGATCCTCATGTTAATCAGGAATGAATGCAGGAATGGTTAAGGAGAGGCAAATTCAAACCAAGAGAAGAAAGGTTAATATTGGCGGCCCAAGATAGTGGGCTACGTACACGTTGTTTTGCAAAGTCCATTGAACATGTGAGAGAAACAGACAAATGTAGGTTTGTAAAACTGAACTGGAAATGGTTGCATACCTCATTGCTGGTTTTGACATACTAATGATGAAGTCTACATTACATAGGCTCCCCCTTTATCAACAGTTCAAAAGATAGATGCTAGAAAACCAGATATAGTGATCCATGAAAAGAAGACAAAAGTAGCATTGATCATTGAAATCACCACGCCCAGTGACTACAGTGGTCTTGCATACAGAGAAACACAAAGTCATAAAATATCAGGCTTTGCGGGCAGAAATGAGAGCAATGTGGAAGAAAGTTACCCAGAGAGTTCCAGTAGTAGTAGGAGCAACGCGACTTGTAAAAAAGAATCTACCATCGTATTTAGACATGTTACCAATACATGTAAGCCCGTATGAATTGAAGGAGGAGTCATTACTGGGCATAGAGTTGCCAACTTTGCATGTCAAAAATTCTGGACATGTATGTGAAAGCAAAATGCATGTAATTTTGGTATTCTCCTTCCCCTCCCACATAGCCATCCCAGTGTCACATTACTTGGCTATTTCTCCATTTCTTTCCAGCTGCCATAAACACTGTTAACAACTTTGCATGCATACTGTTTTCTGCTTTACTTCTACACTGAGTACAAATATTTGGATTTAATTTAAAACTTTTATTTTAAATTTTATAGCACAAACACTGATAGACATTTGCTAAACAAAGTAATACAGTCTCGCAATGAAAATAGACTTAGCATTAAAACTTTTCTGCCTTTGAAACTCACATTCACTGAAACAGCATTGAAACCCACATTCAAAAAAAATGCATCTGGCCAGTTATGTGTGCTTAACCGTATAATGCTGCCCCCTTCCTCAGCCTTAACCCTAGACCTTACCTTCATTAAATCCATCCAGTAACACTTCCACTACACAAGACTCACTTGGACACACAGACAACACTATATCTTATCCTCGATCCCAACCTTGACGCTAACCCTAAAATACACAAACTTGCACACAAATATATAGCACCTATCCTTTACTCATCCCCAATCCTAACCCTACCTCACATACACATTCTCACACCTCAAACCTCACTTACCTAACTCAACATTACACAATAACAACATTTACACTGCGTGGCTCTCCATACCATTGACATTAAACCACACCCCCTGTGTTTCTTGAAGAAACGACATTCAAGAAAAATATGGGGGACCTACTGTAGAAACACACACACATACATATAGATATATATATATATATATATATATATATATACACATACATACAGTAACATGTGTATGTGTTAATCTAAGGTTTATAAGGCAGTCATAAAATGAGATGCATCAATGTGTGCACATTGATCATATGGTCCTCTGACATGATCCCACTGAATACTGGTTTGGCAACCTTCATCTTTATAGAGAGGAGGGGTGTGCTTAAGTTGTCTACCAGTATTTGATGCAACTAGATTTGATTAGTACAACGGCATCCTCAGGCTTGTCATACTTGTACTTTTGGATACATTACATTTGTGTAGCACCAGTTACTAATATTTGCCAGAAGTCTGTAACTACATCTGTCACCAGAAATTAATTCACCCACAAAAAAAAAAAAAAAAAATTTAAAAGACTTCTTTGATCACATTAAATGATTAAGTCCCCACCAATAATACTGAAATGCATAATCAAGTATAAAAAAAATTCTACTTAATCACTTGAGTAACATGAGTAAAACAGCATCATAACTAAAACAGTATCATAATTTAGTAGGCTTTTGTAATTGCTTGAAACTTTAGCCGCCGACATAGCTACTTAAAATCCAATAACAGTACTTTGAAATATTACTGTATAGCTAGGAATGCCACATTCTATTTCCTCTATATATGCAAACAGACTGTGGAACAAGTAGATAAAACTGTAACATTTCATAAGTACCTGAACCATATTTGAAACATGTCTGTTCATGGTCCGCTGCACAGTTCAGATGTCTTCAAGAATTCAAATTCCATGCATGTGGAAGGCAAAGAAGTAAAAAAATCAGTTGCATGATGCAAAAGACAGTTTCTGTCTTCTGCATCTGTGTGCAACTGAAGACAAAGTGTGTTATTTAAGAAGAACATCGTTAAAAAAAAAGTATTTTTTTTTTTAAATTAAAAGAAAATTAATCTCATGGTATTTTTTCTGGACAGTATGCTGTTCATTCTGTTTTCTGGACAGTGTCCCTTAATTCTGGGCAGTCCAGAAAAATTCTGGACAGTTGGCAACCTTAATAAATTTTAGTCTGGGCACATTGTGGGTGCTGCGAAGAGGACTTCTGGCTGACATCAAAGATTGAAACAATACTAATTTCATGAACTTTAGTTGTACTTTGACTTAGGAATGGGGTCCATTCCAGTTATGGTATTAGAAACCCAGAAGACTTGGAAAAATTAAAAAAAAGACAAAAAAATAACAACAGGAGAGCAAATAGCATGGGTCAAAGAAATTAGACATTTCCATTTGTCTTAAAAACCAAGAGAGTTAACAGCAAACACAGAGGTTCTGATAACATGATGTAACATGCTACTGAGCTAACCATGTAAATGAAAAATAGGACAGCTTTTGGTCATACTTGTTCCATGTGTTTCATCTCCTGTTCTAGTTCTTGCCATGCCAGCTATAACTTTTCATTAACTGCTTCCCAAGTTTACTGTTATAACATATAGATGAACATCTGAACACCAATAATAAACAGGAAGTAAAAATTCAATAAAAATAAGCTTAATGTTACTTGTATTGCTTTTAGAATTCTGTAGAAGCAGCAAAGGTAAACAATACAAGAAACATCAGAATTCTTTCCATGCCAGTGTTTTCAAAGCCCAAATAGGCATGACGGTGACATTACTTCCACATGGATTTTATTACAGGAATGGCATTAGACCATTCAAGGTAGTATTACCAATCAAAAAAAGTGACGATACTCTGCATATATACCCAGGTGCTTGAGTGCGCGCACACACAGCAGAAGGCTACCTTTTGGATTTATTTCAATACTTGGAAGGTAAATAAGAACTATTCACCTTTAAACAGACAGAGGTTTAGCACTAAATCTCATCTTAAATTTTGTTTATTCATAAAACTGTGGCTATAGTCACAGTGATCAACCCAACCATATAATTTTAAACTGGAGGAAGCACTTTACACAATTGCTACTTTATGGCTGGTAGGAAGGACATTCTAAAATGCTGGTTCATGTGACCTTTTCTGTTCAATTAGAAAAAAAAATGATCAAGTAGATAGAAAACTAAAAATTAACATTTTTCTCTGAATATTACTGCACCAATAGAGTAAAGAGTGGTTAAAAATGTACGATTAATAAAGTGAAAAAGGATGAGCTAGTTGGCAAGTAAAAATTAACCAAGTAATTGTTTGGCAAGTTTGAAATCTTACACTATGCTTATTGGTTGAAGGAAATATATTTTTCCCTTTTCTGATCCAGTTCTTCACATTCCAGCCTACACAATATTATTTTTCTGCTTAGTTAAACTAGGCACTGAACAATGTATGATTTTGCTGACCGTGCCTACTTACTTAGAACTATTACTACATATGCATTACAGCTCCAGTGTAGTTGACATTCAACATTAACAAATCTTTGTTTTATCATTCCCAACTACTATATGTGGGTGAAATCTAGGCATGTACTTTGGGGAAAAAAAAGCAGTGTTCCATTGATTTTCTCACAGGTTGGTTCTGCTAAAGTAGTCCTAATATAAAGATGGAATTTTAGTGTACCATATCTTACTGAAGAGAGGATGATTATTATGTAGATGACGTTTGATAACAGACCAGTTAGTCCAGAGACATCTTCAGGTGGGGATTTAGATTGAAATAGTAATGGGTTTTAGAAGGGTAAGGGAAGAAGCTAGTTGGGGGGAGGAAAGGGTTAAATAGGATAATTGGGAGGAAGTGAGGTAAGTGTAGGGATGAGCTTAATATGTTTTGTGAGAGTGTAACTGGGTAGGGAATCACATTTTGTCATGAACTTGCTACCGCCCTCCCTCCCTCCCTGTTTGGAGCATTGGAGATTGTGTGGTATATATCTTGGGACTGGGAGAAGTGGGCCAGGCTTGTCCCTCTTCTGTTCCCCCTCTGGTGTTGGAGGTTTATTTCAATGAGGTTGGAAATGCAAGTAAGTGGTTGGATGCTGCTTGACAAGTATAAGTAAGCAAGTGGAGGTGAGGACGGTGCTTATTTGGTTGGATGGTTATTTCAATGAGTTGAGAGATTCAACTAACCGGTTGGATGCTGCTTAATATGTAAAGTAAGCGAGTGGAGAATGATGTTGCTTATGTGGTCAGAGTGAGCAGGGTTATGCTGCCTTAAGTTAACTGTTATATGGATGTTTATGCTTTGATTAATAAATGAAAATATTAGTTGGTCAATGAAGTATGTTTATGGAATTTTAATAAAGGTCATCAAATATCATTTGGTGTGATGTCTGTTTATTGAATGGGACCGGGACAGTAGTCAAATCCACTTTCACTATGCAGTCAGATATCTACACATCTGCCATATGCATGCACTGATGAATGCACAATTACTGAAATACACTGTGAATGAATAGATTCTGACCATAGCATTTGACTTTTGCTTGCACTTGGGAATCCAATTCCAAAAGATGTGCTGTTAGTGTAAGTAACCACTTGTACTGAGAGCAGGTTGAAATCGGGTGTTTTGGAATCTGGCTCACTCTGCAGGTCTGTTTATAGATGGGCTTACAGTGAAGTAAGCGGCTTACACAGAGCAGGTGTTTTGGAATCTGACCCTTGATATCACAAAGTATTATAATTTACACAACGTATCGCTGAATGGAGTTAGCTCCCTTAGTATACTTGGTAGTACCTTTAAAGTTATATATTAATAACAAGTTAAGTGTCATACTGAATCTTCCTCAATCGTAAAAAGGTAAAACTTCCACAGATATGTTGCATTAAAATAAAACATGTGCATTAAAATAAAACACTTATAAAAAGCTTATAAGTTATGTTCTTAGGATGATTTTTTTTATTTATGGCAATTTTGCTAATAGGTTCAATATGAATAAATCTTAACCTTGCTACTGTATATAATTTGTATTAGTATCATTATTGTGTTGATGTTATTAGCTAAGTGTTTAATGCTTAAATTATGATCCATCAACTGCATCTTGGAGGTAGGAATATTTACTGTGACCTAGGTATTCAATTGTAATTATGCAGCTGCTTTTCCAGGTTTTATCCTGCATATAAATGAATGGAATGATAAAAAAGAAGTGCTCCACAATTCTGTCTCTGTGTTAATATATGTATATGTATATTTGTGTGTATGTATACAATATATATACAATAACTGCACTGAGTTAAAAGTTATTAAAATCATATAGAAGAACTAAGGAAACTAAACCATTTATATCCACCTTTACTTTAGATAGTTATAATATTGTCGGGGTGCTCCAAAACAATTGGATGTTTTTCACAGTTGATAGTCATATCTTTAGGATGGTGGGGGATGAACCCCACGTGATTTTTTAGAAGGGATAGATCTATTAAACAAATGTTAGAGAGCAAAAAGGTGCTTAAAACAAATAGGTCTTTGGGCATGTTTAAATGTGGACACTGTTCCCAGTGTCCCTACATGATGATAAATTATATAGTTAACATCAGTGGTAATATATTTAAATCAATGGGGCATTATAATTGTGACTCCTCCCAAGTAGTATGCATTGCTCAGTGCAAATTATGTCCGGTGTTTTATGTAGGAAAAACTAGTAGAAAATTAAGAAAGAGAGTTTACAAGCATGTAATGGACATTAGAAAGGATAAGAGTACTAATGCCTCCTAAACCTGGTGGACTTCTTTGAGACAGTTACCAAGGCTATAGACTAGGGAAAGGTGGCCCACATAGCCTACCTAGACCTCTCAAAGGCCTTTGACACTATTCCCCCCTCAGGTATTATAGACAAGCTCACCAGCCTGAATATAAACCCCTACATTATGAGATAGGTTACCAACTGGCTCACGGACAGAACCCACATGGTAAGAGTTGCAGGAGCTAGGTCTGACTCTAAACCTGTTACAAGTGGCATTCCCCAGGGCTCAGTCCTAGGACCCCTCCTGTTCGACATATACTTCTCAGAGGTACAGGCAAGCACAGGAGGACTATGGTTCACCAAGTTTGCAGACGACTGCAAACTAGGGGCTATAATTGACTCTCTGGCTGACACAGACATCCTCCAAAAGGATCTCACTGAGACAGAAACCTGATGTCAAAATCATGGCCTCAAGCTAAATGCCAAAAAGTGCATAGTCATCCCTTTTGGAAAAAACAAAGTACCCACAAACTACCACATAGGTGGTAGCCCCCTAAATATGGAAGATGTAATAAGGGATCTGGGGACCCAAGTAGATAGTAACCTCTCCTTTGATAATCACATTGCCAAAGTGCTTAGAAAATCCTTCTATGTGGCCCACCTAATCACAAAAGGGTTTTCATCCAGATCGAAAGAGGTCATTGGGCCCCTCTATGCATCATTCATCAGACCCATCATAGAGTACAATGCCCCATTTGGGATGTACCTTACAATACACCTGCAACAACTGGAAAGGCCACAGAAGTACCTCACCAAGAGGATCACTGGTCTCAAGCAGATGCCGTATGCAGCTCGACTGAAGAAACTCCAGCTGTACTCGGTTGCATACTACTCAGAGGTGATCTCTGCCTGACATACAAGGCCATGTCCAGCCCAGAATTGATGGACATGCTCCACCTAAAGAAAACCATATCCCCTCGAACCACACACTCCAGGGATCTAAACCTCACCACAACAATAAATAGGACATGCTGGTGGGATAGATACCTGTCCCAGAGACTTCCCATATGCTGGAACAAGATTTCAATCTACATTAGGCAGAGCTCCTCGCTAACCCTCTTCAAGAGAAACCTTGACGAGTGGATGGGAAACAGAAAGTTTACCCCAGGAATCACTTCAATGGCTCTGCTGGACAGAGGCACAGGGAACTAATCTAAGGGGGCGGCGAAAGCCAACATTCCGGCTAGGCTTATAAATGCCTTCGGGCAGATAGCCTAGTACCTACCTATGAACCTTATTCAGACATATTAGTGAATTGAAATGGCAATTAATTTTGAATGTCATGACCCCCCCTGGACTGAATGAGTGCTGTTCTATTAATTCTCTTTTGAAACTGAGACATATGGAAGTGTAACTTTAATTTTGTTGATATAAATACTTTTTAGTACTTGTTTTACTACATATTTCAGTATTTATATATATATATATATATATATATATATATATATATATATATATATATATATATATATTTATTAATACACATATACATACTTGTGACCCCCCCCATGTCCTTCAGTTCCTGCTCTTGTTCAGCTTTGTCCCTAGTGATGCTGCAGATGTGCAGGTTATGCTTAACATGCATCACCTATATACAGTTCTCATATTTATCTGTCCGTTGCTGTAGTTATGCATCTTAGCCTCCCTGCTAACAATAGAGTCTGTTTTTTGATTCTTTTCTATACTGTATTGTATTCTGATTCTGTCTAGTCTAAAGAGAGACAGTTTTCACTATTTTCTATCTCAGGCTTTCTGATTTCACCCCATTTCCATGTTGCATATTTACATGGGCACAATATGCAGTGTAACCCTGCCTCCTCCTTACCACATTATCCATGTTTCTTATTTCACTCTCAGTGTTTTCTAATATACTCTTTAATTCTCCTTGGAATGATATTCTTGTAAGCCATGTTTTTTTCCAGACTATACTGTCTATCTTAGATTTCCATCTTTTAATATCTCTGCCCATTGTGTCCCTCCTTGTTTCTTTACTGTTACCACTGGTGTGTATTGTACGTTGTTACATACCACTCATAGTCAGGTCCACCTCCCCTTTCTCTTTACCGCTGTGTCTGTGTAGTTCTTTTAATGTCATCCTTATCAGGCTTTCCCTCCAGACTAATCTTAGTACAGGGCATTTAAAAGCCTATCTGTTCATTTCCATTAGTATTTGCCTGACTTTATGCTCCACTTTTGGGTTTATCATCTTTGAAATTATGCTATTTTCTGCCACTGTCTCTATAGTTCATAAGTATTTTTAAAAATAAGTTATGTTCTCACCATAACATTCCATCTGTGTTGTTGCCTCTCATTTGCTCTTCATCCTATGGATTTTGGATCGGAGTTTACGGCATCTAGTTTTATCATATAATCCTCATATCATAAAGATAGAAAGAAATATCCTAGAGGCAAAAGAAGTCATGAAGGAATACTTCAGGAGCTTAAACAGGAAGAAATATTTGTCCAAACCAAAATATTCTGTCCTTCCAAGAACAGAGGTATAGCGGAAGGGAAGGTTGAAGAGCAAATGAGAGCAACAGCATAGATGGAAATTTAATTCTTTAATAATAATATAACTTCTTTATCAGATGTTGTTGACCTCATTTGCTCTTCAACCTATGGGACAGAGTCCCCACCTCAAAAAAGACTTGGGTGGCCCTTAAGGAGGAATATTCCAGAGCACAGCAGAAACAAAGGATGCACTGTTCCTGGAAATGACGTCTAGTTGTAATGTGAAATAAAGGTATGATAGTTTTACCAATTAGCTGCAGCACAAATTTCATCAGGGTGAAGCTTCAACCAGAAGGCTGAAGAAGTGGGGACAGACCTAGTAAAATGGGCATTAATGTGACATGGTAAGGGAGTGCCTTGCTATAGAATATGCATGTTTAATACAACTAGTAATCCAATGAGCCAGGGTAACCTTGGAAACTGGTTTACCCAACCCGGATTTGGAAAAAAAAACTAAAAGTTGGACAGATTTCCTAAAATTTTTGGTTCTATCCAAATAGAAAAGAAGTTGCATGTGTACATCCAATGTATGAAGTAGATACTCTGCTTTGTTTTGAAAATTAGATAAAAATTTAGGCAGATTGATTACTTGGCTGATGTTAGCCTCAGGAAGCAACCTTGGGCAAAAAAGAAGGGTTCGTGCATAAAGTAACTCTGTCCTTATGAAAAATTAAATATGGAGGCTTGCAAGACAAGGCCTGCAATTCAGAAACTCATTTGGATGAAGTAATAGCCACCAAGAAAAGGGTTTTCCAGGTTAGAAACTTTAAATCTACCTTAGATAAAGGTTCGAAGGGAGATGAGATAAGAGTTTGTAAAACCAAGGTGAGATCCCAGGCAAGAGCAGGTTCCTTAATAGGAAGGCAAAGACGAAAGGTACCTCTTAAGAAGGCCTTGCACAATGTGCATGAAGCCAGAGAGAGGGAATTTTCCCCTATATTAAAAATTGGAAATGGCTGCCAGTTGAACCTTCATCATTGAAAAACTGGCCCCATTACAAAAGATATTTGCTAGAAGTCTAACACAGCAGAATCCAGGGCTACGAAGGGATCTAAGTTGTTCTGAAGAGCCCAGATGGAGAATTTCTTCTGCTTACTATTGTATAACTTCCTAGTAGAGGGTTTATGTGATGTAATCAGAATTTTTCTAACTGGGGAACAAAGTCTGGGAGTTCTGGCCATCATTGGAAGTGGAGTAACTAAGCAGTTAGTTTCAGGTTCAGAAGATCCAGATAGGACAGAAGATCTGGAGTGGAGTCCAGAGTCTAAGATGGACAAACTAGGTGAGATCAAAAGTAGGGGAACCAGACTTGTCAAGGCCAAAAGGGAGCAATGAGGATAACTTGGTACTTCAACCTTTCAGCTTTTTGCAGAAATTTGGGAATGAGAGGAAGAGGGGAATAGACATAGAGTAGACCAGGGGGCCAAGCATGGACTAGAGTGTCTCTCAATGACTGTCCCTGGGGAGGGACCAGGGCAAAGAACTCACTGCCTTGGTGTTGGAGGGAGATGCGAAAAGATCATAGCAAGGTTGACCCAATCTCTGGAAGATTGTATTTATCACTGAAGGATTCTGAGATCACTTGTGAGGCATCAGAATGATTCTGCTAAGCCTGTCCACCAAGATGTTCGACCTCTCCAGAATGTGCATTACTATGAGAAAGCAGTTGGAAGAAATTGCCACAACCTCATGGCTTCTTGACACAAGAGGTAATACCTGGTTCCTTCTTGCTTGTTGATTTACCATACCACTGACATGCTGTCTGTCTGAATAGCAATAGTTCCTGTTGGAAGAGAGGAATGAAGGGCATGCAATACAAGAAGAACTGCTCTCATTTCCAGAATGTTTATATGGAGATTGGTCTCTAGGGGAGACCATGTGCCGTGAACCATTTGTCCCAGATAATGCCCCCACACCCAAATTGTGACATGTCCATGGTCACAGTGGCTGTGGGAGGGGTAAGATGAATGGGCAGCCCCAGAGAAGATCCTCTAATTGGATCCACCAAAGGAGAGACTGCATGCTTGTGATATTGTGACAGGGTACTTTAATGGGTAGAGCAGAAAACACCATTGTACTGCCAAGATCCACTGAAGTATTCTCATGTGCAGGTGAGCTAATGGCAACAGTGTGATCATGGCCACCATGCACCCAAAAGACCTTAGGACAAGACTTGCTGGGAATGAAAGAATGTCCATTATCTGTTTGATATAACCCATCAAGGTGAATACTCTGTCTGGAGAGAGAAAAGCTAGAGAGTGAATGCTGCCCAAATGGGCTCCAATGAAATCTATGACTTGGACTAGTTGAAGATGAGACATTTTTAGTTTCAGAGAAATGTTCAAGCTCAAGCCTAGGTGGAATAGGAATTCTCTGGCTTCTAGAAGTAGATGCCTGGTGGGAGCAGTTAGGAGCCAGTTGTCTAGGTATGGAAACACCTGGAATCTTTGCAGTCTCAGGTGAGCTGCTGTGACTGCCAAGCATTTGGTGAACACACTGGGAGCTGTGGTGAGACCAAAGGGCAGCACTCTGAACTGATAAGGATTGGCTGCTAGCAGGAAGTGGAGGGACCTTCTGGAGTACCTGCTCATCTTGATGCGATAGTTCATGCCCTGAAGGTCTGTAGAGCACATCCAGTCATTCTTCTGCAGGAAGGGCAGAATGGACTGTATCATGACCATTCAGGCCTTTGTATTGGCAAACAATTTGTTGAGGGTGGTAAGGACCAAAATAGGCCTGAAGTCCCCCGTCTTTTTTGGACTAAAAAGAATCTGCAATAGATGCTTGATGCGAATTGGACTGAAGGAACACTTTGGATGACTCTTTTTGAGAGCAGCTTCAAAATTTCTAAGGCTGCAGCTTCCATCTGATTGGGTGGAGCATCAGGGGAGGGTTTTGCTTGGAGAAGGTTTGTGGTTAAAGGGTACTGAATAGCTTCTGGATATAATTTTTAAAACCTCATGATCTTTTATGATGCCTTTCCAGGCTGTTCGGTGTAAAGACAAAAGTCCCCTGACTGCCTCCAGAGATAACAGTCGGGCAATCCCTAAGGATTACTGATTAGATCTGTCCAAGAAGGTATCTTGAGACCCTTTATTCATTGGACCCCTTCTGCCACGAGGGCGGCATCTGCCATTATAACCATTTACCCCTCTGACTTTGGGAGGAATGTCTCCCTTTGAATCCTGAAAAGGACCTTGAGATTTTTGGAACCGCAACGTCTTACTTCCACTTTGGCTCCTGGAAACAGCCATTGTGGGGAACAGAAGCAGATCCCGATGGCAGACAAGGTCCGTCTTTCTGTCCTTTTCACTTTGGGAGTGAGTGTCTTTAACCATTGGACCGTGGAAAGTCGATCCACGAAAGGGGCATTTGTGAAGGATGCCTTGTAGGGTTCCAAGAAGACCCACAGCTGCATCCAAGCATGGAGTCTGGTAGCAATGCCTGAACCAGCCACCCATGAGGCACCTTCTGCAGCATGAGAGATCAACCCCATGGACATGTTTGCAATAGACTGAGGGATGGCCAATCTAGAGGAAAATGTTTTCTGTTCCTTGGCAGACATGGACCCTGAGAAAGAGCTACAGAGTTCCTTATCCAAGCCCCTCTGTAGCCTGGTTGTGTGTGTCAAGTAGTTCAGTGCTCACAATGCGAATGTTGCTGAAGCATAAACCCACTTCCTGAACCTGTCTGAACATCCCGGACTCCCTGTAAGGGGGATAGACAGTGGAACTCTGTTGGGAAAGCTCCTTTTTGGTAGTGGATGCAACCACCATGGCATCAACGGGAGCACCTTTAATCTAGTGGAGGCGGTCAGAAGTGGTATTAAGAATCTTGTGGGGCCACTGGGAGATAAGTTCCATGTGTCCAGTTCCTTCCATGCCCTGCATGCCACAAGATCAATAAGAAGGTCCACAGGGTGGGATACAAAGGAAGTAGATTGGCCTGCCTCATAGGCTTCCAGAAACACTGATTCCTCTGGGTTAGGGTTTTGGGGAAGACAAACCACCCTTTTGGGTGGTGATCTGTGGGACCCTTCCCTTTCCTTGAGATCAGTGCCCTCTATGAGGGATTTCAAAGGGGAATCCAAGTGCCTCCTTTGCACTGACATTTCAGAGGGACCTCCTCGATGGGAAGTATCGGAAGACTCGTGGGATTCCAAGAGTGAAGTAGACTGGAAGTCCTTTTCTGCAAGCTGTCCCAGAGGAGACAGAATAGATGTTTCAGGCAGAAAAGCTGCTGGAAGGAGGCTGGGCTCTGAATCAGGAAGAGTCTAGGATCTTCTTGGTACAGAGAGAGAACCTTCTGCACCACTTTGAACACTGAGGGAGATTGAGACAGCATGGACACCTTTACCAGAGCTGAAGCTGTCAGTGGGGAAGCTCCATGAGTCCCAACCACCCCAGATCTGTGTGAAGAGTCGGAGCCACACTTTTGAAAGCCAAAGCCCCGAGGGGAAGAGACAGCTCCAAGAACTTTGTGGCTGACATCAACCACTCAGAACCAGTACCAAAGCCACAGCTCTGAGAACCTTTCTGCTCTGAAACAGTCTGAGCTGGGTAAGAGAGGGACACCATCAGAGTTGAGGTGACTGTACCTGTCAGCTCCAACTTCTTGACTCCACGAAGGTTGGGGCCAAATAGCTCTGAAACCTGAGGTCAGATCAGAGGAGGAGAGATAGTTGTAAATGTTGGAACATTGCTTGCAGATCCAGGAAGGGAAGGAGCAGGCAATATCCCAAGCTGGATTTGTTCTTTGAGAAACTTGACCATCGTGCTGTCCACTTCAGCTTTGGAAAGGCTTTGTGAAGATCTAACAAGAAGCAATGGAAGTAGGCATGGAACTGGGCCTGTGTTGCAGGAGAAGGGTCTTGGGTCTGGCTGTCACCAGCTCAGGGGACAAGCTTCAGTTCCAGTGCACAGGTAGGCCTGGATGATGATAGGAGCCGGAGATGTCACTCGGAAGGTCTGGTAGTCTTTGCGAGAGGTTGCCCAGAGTGGCAGGATCTACTGGGGGATATTTTCTGCTTCTTATGCTTTTTGTGGGGGTTTGAATCCCTGAAGTGAATGGAGTGGCTGCAAAGGAAGAGCTAGGCAGAAGGCTTTTTAAAATTAGTTTGTTGCACCTATCTATAAGTGCCTGCTGGTTAAAGCTGGCATAAACTGAGCAATCAGAAACTAGATGAGCCACACCAAGGCAAAATACATCAGAAAGTGTGATTTTGTGTCCGCAAACCCTACATTGCTTAAAGCCACCGGGTTTAGGATCAGACATGGCTACAACAAACAAGTGTTCCATGGCACGCACATACACACTCATTCACACACAAAACTAACAAGCAAAAAATTGAAAAGACAATTCTAAACTCTAAAAATAGAAAAGTTTTAGAAAGTTTTTTTTTTATATATATCTATATATATCTATATATATCTATATATATATATATATATATATATATATATATATATATATATAAACAGGAAGAAGAGGGTATGGGAGGGAAGGGGAAAGCACTAGGCAAATGTCTAGACAGAAGTTAAGGAAATTACAAGTCTGAAGAGATGAGGGAAAACTGTCAGATATGGCAAAAGTAAGTTTTCAATATATGGTAAAGAACAGATAAAAAAAGTCAGTAATTCGCAGAAATAACATTGAGCAGCTCCTCAGACAGTCCCACTCACCTATATGCATTGTTTTTTTCCCCTATGGAGACCCTTTCAGCTGTAATCTACTTTTCATTTTAAATTCTAACATAGCTGCTCTTGTCTTTTCAAGTTTTGTTTCTTCTTTCCTTTCTTTCTTTCTTTATGTCCTTCACTTCCCTCTTGATTGAGCTAAAATCACCCTTGTTACTTCTACTACTTTCATCTGTCAAGGTTGTATGACAAGCTTTCTTTTCTTATTTAGTACATTTATTTTCCCATTTTTCCATCTTTCCCCTTCTATTTTGCCTGTCCAAATGAATCAAACTCCATCACAGCTTTATTCTGTATCTACCTCATACAGTTACTATCCTTCCTTAATGTTGGCTGTTTCTCCAGCTTTATTCCTAGTTTCTACCTGCCCCTCTTGTACGAACATTACTCCTGCCATTTCACTTAAGCATTTTCTGTCTATCCTACACAGCCTTTACAGGCAGGATACATCTTTATAAAGGCATAGTTAGATGGCCACAGCCAGTCATGAATCAGTCTTCTGACCGTCTGTGCTGATTCTGATACAATACTGCACACAGCGAGATGCTGTCACTTTCTGGTCATTTTAAACTGTCTGAATATCCCCTCTGATCTTTCACCAACAATGCTTACAAGGAATATCTTGCAGAGCTATACTTAATAAGATTAAGGATGAAGAACAAAACACCCATTCCAAATGGAACAGTCCTCAGGTTGCAGCAAGCAGTATCACAATCCAAAGTAAAACAAGTAATATTAATCTTCTGCAAAAATACTCAAGATAAAAAAGATGAAACAGAACAATTCAAAGTTTATTTTCACACAGACAAGCACTTCTGTTCGCCAATGGAAACTTCTTCAGATAAAAATTCACCAAATCAATGTTTCTTTTATACTAAAACACCCCTTGACATCATTCCAAAACACACCTCCAGTTTCATTCTTAAAAAAAACTATTAAATATTCCAACCTACAACTTATAAACATACATAAAAAAATCTTATAGATGCATATAAATAAATATATACAAACATACACACACACACACAGACACACATCTATATATATATATATATATATATATATATATATATATCTTTCCATAAAACTATGTATATAATTCAGTGTGTAGAATTCAGTAAAATTCAGTGTATGTAAAAACTAGGAATCAAACCCAGGACCTTCTGCATACTAGGCAGATGTAGAATGATGTCAAGAGGGGGTGTTTTAGTATAAAAGAAACATTCCCCCAGATTCTCAAAAGCTTGCACGGAGTGCAAGAGCTCATGCAGGCAATATGTCTGCCGTGCAATCCAGGAACAGTCGGCAGGGGCGTGCATGAAAGCTCCAGCACTAATCCTGCATGGACTATGCTCTGGTATACAAATCACCTCATTTGCAGGAGAAATCCATGCGAATGAGGTGATTTTGCAATCCACGAAGCTTGCGATAGTCCGTGCAAGACTAGTGCAATCTGCAGAAATGTACTCAACAACCGAGTACATTTCTGCAAATTCCAAAACGGAGCTATGACAGCTCCAAATAAAGGCTGCATATCATTTAGGAAGCATGCCAAGTATAAGGCCATTGGCATTGCAAACTGTTTAAAAAATTTTAAAAATCATCTTTTTTTTTTTTTTTTTTTGCCGATCTCTGCTGTTTAAGCATAGGGCAGCCGTGCGCAAACTGGATCATGGGTGGGGGGAGATAAGAAAATAAACTTAAAATGAACATTCTAACTAAAATCAGTATTCTGCCATGCAAGTCAATGGCAGGCAGAAGACAACCTGGCCAGTGAGTAGTGGTTGCTAAGGGATGAGGCTCAATGTGAGACATGTAACTATGCATTAGCAGGCAATCATATGCAACTGAGGGGAAGGATAGTGAGTCCCAGATTCCCTCAGGGTGTGAGGCAGGTCCCAAGAGTGAAAGAGTATAAATAGTTGGGCGCAAGACTAGGATATAGGATATAGGTGACATCATGGGGGGTGGCAGGCATACTGTAAGTGGATTGGAGCCCTGTGGCTCGGGATTGCTCCTAGCTTAGCAGGTGTGTCCAAACCTGCCTAGCATTCTTTACAAAGTGTAAGTGGGTATGCGCACCATGCACTGGGTTTTCCAGGAAGGAAAAGGAAGTTAAACCAGGAAATAGCAGTTCTGTGCACATTTGAACACACTGTTTGCACGGCACGCACACGGGCTTAAACAGGGAGGCAATGGGAAGGTGAAATGCATCAGAATCAGTCAAATACACAGACAGCAGACCAGCCCAGCCCAGAACACTACTATAAACTAAGAAAACACCTTCCCCTCTGGTTTTTCCACACTGGTTGTATACAAGTGGGGAAATGTTGACAAACCTACAAAATGAGAAGGGCTGCAGCAGGCAACATAGAACAACATGCGCAAGAGGCTGAGGGTATCGAGGATGTGAATGCTGCCAAACAACCCACAGTGAGGAGACTGAGAAGAGTGTACAGACCCAGGGTAACCTACCAGGGGCCACATGAGCTGGAGATAGTGGAGCGCTATAGGGTCGACAGAGACCTCCTGTAGCAAATTGTTGATCTGTGCCGGCCACACCTAACACACCAAACTGGCTGAGGGGAACCCGTCCCAGTGGACACCAAGGTATGTGTAGGCCTAAGTATACTAGCCACAGGTACCTCCCAAAGCACAACTGGGGATATCATGGGGATCTCACAGGCATCAGCATCCAGAGTATTCCACCAGTTCCTGGATACCATGGCAGCACATGCCAGTGAGCATGTATATTTTCTCAACATACGTGAGGTGTTGACCAGCAATATGCATCTCTTCCACCAAATAACAGAATACCCTGGGGTAGTGGGTACTATAGACTGCACACACATATGCATCAAAACACCACCCGGTGAGCAGGGTAGGGCCTACATCAACCATAGGGGCATCCCCTCCATCAACTGTCAGGTCGTATGTGATGCCCAGAGTATTAGAATGAATGTGTGTGCTGGCTGCCCTGGAAGCTATGACAATTCCCACATATGGTATCTGACGCAGCTGTACCAGAGATTTGCCAATGTGGACATCCCCTATGGTCACCTAGTGGGGGATGCTGGGTACTCACTGTAGCCGTGGCTGAGAACACCCATCAGAAATGCACACACACCTGAACAACAATGCCATAATGAGGCACACACACAGGCCAGACATATAATAGAGCATGTGTTTGGGATGCCCAGGTCATGGTTCCGGTGTATGGACACATCTGCTGGAGCCTTGCAGTACATACCAGCTACATGTACCCAAATTGTTATGGTATGTGCTATGCTACACAGTATGATTCTGCGGAAACAGCTGCAGCAGGAACAGCATGGGACAGGGCCACAGAGCCCCCCACCAATGCCAAGGCATGTACAGGCACAGAGGGACTCAGAGGAGGAACAACCTGAGCCTGCCCCAGTAGGCAGAAGGAGGCATGCCCAGTATGACCTGGCCTTGGCAAAGAGGCAATGCATAGCATATGTACTGACACAGTAGGGACCCAGGGAATGACACCTCTCTCTGACTCGCACAGTAAAAGGGATGCCAAACATGACACTACCTGTGCTTAACAATGTATAGGGAGTATACTATGCGCATCTGACATAGACAGCCCTCCAGCACCATCCTCAAGTCTGGCACACCCTCAAGGTAAGTCAATCAACCTGCCAATTGCCAAATGCAGTAGAATGTGTTGTTACCTGTAGCTATGGTATGGATGTGAGCATGCAAGGGAATTGGGTGGGCGAATGTAATGGCAGCAGACAGTAGACACCCATAGTGGCACTATGACATCTGTAACACATACTGGAGTCACCATAGTAGCCAGTACTACACAGGGTGACAAAACCCATTGCAGGAAATGGGCTGAGCAACATGTGTGTCCATAAGACCCACACATGCCAGTCAGGACGGTGCACATAACCAACAACAGTTTCAGCCAGCAGGACAGGTGTAGACAAACACAAACAAATGCTGTACTATGGCCTGTGAATGAGACCTATGGGTAACCCCTCCCCCAGGCCTACATAGACAGACTACAGCAGGCCAGGCAGTTGGATGTAAGTTGTGAAGGCTAGGAAGTCAGAAACTAATATGTAGGTAATTAAAGCTAAGATATGTAGTACACTGGTATGCCTCTAGCCAGCATGATAGGTAAGACTACAGACTGAAATGGAGTACCTGGCATACCAGTACAGTCCTAGGTGTCCCCCCCCCACTCCTGTGTAGAAATGTAGAAACAGTCAGGTGCCCCCCGCTATGCAGAAATGTAGCAACAGTCAATGCCAAATGACTGATGGATACCTTGCAGACACAGCATACTACCTGTCGGTGTACAACACAAAGGTCAGCACCGCAGTACAAACTACCTGGACTTGATCCACACATGCAATACAGATGGCCAAACTGGGCATGCTCACACACTTAGAGTAAAGAAGGCAATGTCAGTCAACAACATACTGAAAGGTCATACTGGGCATGCTCACACAATTAAATACATGAAGGCCATGTCTGCAAACACCGGTGGACCAGACATATCTGTCAGTAGCAGACCTTAGCGCAGACACATGTCAGTATGCACCACTCCTGCCTCTCACACACAGTGGATAGGAATACAGACACATATGTAAGGACAACACACTATAATAAGCCAAGGTAGATGGACATAGATGTGTGGAAGAGGGTGACACTGACAAGGAGCCATCCGGGCCTGTCCCACCCAGCACACAGCCAAAGGGCCCCAAACACATGAGGTGCAGATGTCGCTCACTGCAGATACTAGCCACCAGTATCTGTCAGCATGACAGACTAGATGGTGCACGTGTCAGCTGTGCAACATGACTGTACAAGGAAGTAGTCATCTAGTAGCTGTATACACGTACCTGTGACATATGACCCCATGTGTGCCCACATGTGGCATGTCAACCCCTACATGAATGGGTTATGGCCCATGCACACATCACCCTCCCCATAGCAGTATTATGGCAAGCCTGCTGAGATCATCCAATGTGTAATACACCTTTGGGAGAGCTCTAGCTCAGTAATCTTAATGGCAGGTCCCATAACTGTGTACTGCTGTAGTGATAAACTAGTTAGGTAGTAGTTCTAACCCCAGACTTGGCAATTGTGTGAGTGTGTGTTTGTCTGTCTGTCTCTGACTGTGGAGACAGAAATGCTTTTTAGGCTACTCACACTCCATACAATTCATATACTCAGCTTTGGCAAGGCTGCTGGTGTCACTCACCTAGAAATACACCTCTGGGAAAGGTCATATCCCAATAATCTCTGTAATGCATCCTGTAACTGCCTACTGCTGTAGTGTGATAAAGTAGTTATGTAGGTATTCTAACCCCAGACCTGGCAACTGTGTGTGTGTGTTTGTGTGTGAATCTGTGTGTGTCTGACTGAGTAGAGAGCCATGCTTTTTAGGCTACTCACATTCCATACAATTCATATACTCAACTTTGGCAAGGCTGCTGATGTCACTCACCTAGAAATACACCTCTGGGAAAAATCATAGCCCAGTAATCTCTGTAGCTTGTCCTGTAACTGCGTACTGCTGTAGTGTGATAAAGTAGTTAGGTAGGTGTTCTAACCCTGGACTTGGCAACTGTGTGTGTGTGTGTGTGTGTGTGTGTGTGTGTGTGTGTGTGTGTGTGTGTGTGTGTGTGTGTATGTGTATGTATGTGTGTCTGACTGAGTAGAGAGCAATGCTTTTTAGGCTACTCACACCCCGTACAATTCATATACTCAACTTTGGCAAGGCTGCTGATGTCACTCACCTAGAAATACACCTCTAGGAAATTCATAATACAGTAATCTCTGTAGCGCGTCCTGTAACTGCATACTGCTATAGTGTGATAAAGTAGTTAGGTAGGTGTTCTAACCCCAGACCTAGCAACTCTGTGTGTGTGTGTGTGTCTGTCTGATTGAGTAGAGAGCCATGTTTTCTAGGCTGCTCACACTATGTACACATCATATACTCATCTTTGGCAAGGCTGCTGATGTCACTCGCCTAGACATATGCCTCTGGGAAGGGTGTATCTCAGTAATCTCCATAGTGTGTCCTGTAACTGCATACTGCTGTAGTGTGATAATGTAGTTAGGTAGATGTTCACACCCCAGACTTGGCGTGTGTGTGTGTGTGTGTGTGTGTGTGTGTGTGTGTGTGTGTGTGTGTGTGTGTGTGTGTGTGTGTGTGTGTGAATGAATCTGTGTGTCTCCGTCTGTCTTTGAATGAGTAGAGAACAATGCTTTTTAGGGTACTCACACTCCTTAGAATTCATATACTCAACGTTGGCAAGGCTGTTGATGTCAACCACCTAGAAATACACCTCTGGGAAGGTTGTAGCTTAGTAATCTCTGTAGTGCGTCCTGTAACTGTGTACAGCTGTAGTGTGATCTAGAACTGTGGTAGGGTTCCATCTCCAGCCATGGCAGTTCTGGATCTTTTGTGTGTGTTCCAATGTTTGTGTATGGAGGAATGCATTATAGGCTACTCACTCGTAGTACATTTCGAATGCCCTAATTTGGCAATCCTGCTGATATCATTCATTGTGAAATACAACTTTGTGGAAAAAGGTCTATAGTAATCCCTGTGGTGCGACCTATAACTGCTCCATGCTGTAGTGTGATATAAGCCTTGGTCAGGGGTTCAATACCCACACATGTCAGTTGTGGAAGTTTTGTGTGTGTCTCACTGTATGTGTAGGGAGCAATGCATTTAAGGCAAGTCACTCACAGTACATTTGAAATGCCCTTCTTTGGTAATCCTGCTGATGTCATTCAATGTGAAATACACCTTTGGGGAAGAATTACTTCAGTAATGTCCGTGGCACGTACTATAACTGAGTAGTGCTGTAGTGTAATAAACTAGTTAGGTAGGGGTTCAATTCCCAGACATGACAGGTGTGTGTGTGTTTATAACTCATATCCTGTGTAGAGGTGGTTGTGAGTATGTGATACCTGTGGGCAATTTGGAGGGGGTTTTACTTATTTATTTTATGGTGGCCCTACTATATATCATGATGTCAACCATACAGGGATAACAGATGTAAATTAGCTGAGAGGATGGGGTGCAAAGCCATACCCATACATGTGAAATCAAGGCCAGCCACGTGTTTGGCTGTGGGGGAGGATGCCTATTCATACAAGACATATAGTGTGTGGGCCCTCTCAACCCCATTAACGGTGCATGTGGACATATGTGTATTTGTTAATCTGCCATTGCTATCTACAGATGTATGGCCATATGTACCTATATAGATTTATATATCTACTAATATATATATAACTATGTCTGTATACACCTACATAGATAAATATCTGCGCACACATATGTAATGTACTGTGTATATGTAGACATATAGGTGTAGACACATATATGAGTTGATTTAGGCATATGCATATATATATATGTGCTTATATATTGATATATATGTATATAGTTTTAGAAATTTTTATATATATATATATATATATATATATATATATATATATATATATATATACACACATATCTACATATCTAGATATGTTGTATCTGTTTAGATATTAATATAGGTACACAAACATACATCTAGATGTTGGTATACATTCTCTGTACTGTTACATGACTGGACTGGATGATATGCTTCTGCAAACATCAAATCTCTTTGTATCTGTCATGGCTTAGTGGTAAATCACTTTGTCTATGTTGTGTAGGGTCCTTGGTTTGAGCCTTGCAAGAGCTGTTTATTTTGTTGCTGGGCAGAACATGGACCGGTGGATACACAGTGATTAAGGCACTTTAAAGCAGTTGTAAGTAGGTTTGCATGGATTTGCGTGGAGCTAAGCAATGCCTACACAGGTTAAGCAATTCATCAGCTAACTGAGTATAAGAAACTGCAACCAGACTTTAGCAGAGCTTACCTCCATGCAAACCTGCACAAACCCTCTTACAACTGCTTTAAAGTGCCTTAGTCACTCTGCATCCATCAGCCCTTGTTCTGCTTAGCAACAAAATAAACAACGTCTGCTAGGTTCGAACTCAGGACCATGCACACCATAGCCAAAGTGATCTACTTCTAAGCCATCACAGACATACATAACCCTGCTGTATTCACAAAAATATCATCCAGCCCAGTACAGAGAACGTATTCCAACATGTAGATGTATGCGTGTGTGAAAATATATTAATGTCTAAACAGATACAACATATTGATATATGTATATATATATATATATATATATATATATATATATATATACACAACACACACACACACACACACACACACACACACATGTATATATGTAAGCATATATTTATATCTCTCTAGGTATATATGGACATACATCTTTAGATAAAGTGGGAACATAGCAGAAACATATATGTCCACATGCACCGTTAATGGGGTTGATAGGCACAAACAACATATGTCATGCACAAATGGGTATCCCCTCCCCACAGCCAAACACATCTGTGCTGCAATACACTACCAACTGTTGCAGATCCCATAACCAGGACCTTACATGGCAAGTGCACAAGATGTTAACAGTACTCCATCCCACCTGTATGAAGTCAGGCTGGTATCCGTAACATATCATGCAGTACAATCAGGCTCATAATGACTCCCATTTTGCAGTCATCTATTACCTTTTTTAGCCAGAGTCCCGTAATGTTGGTCTGTACTTCAGAGATGTAGATACCAAGCAACAGTGGTCCCAGGACTGAACCCTGAGGTACTCCACTTGTCTGGGGATGGATTTGCGGTCAGTTACACCTGCAGTTTGGGCTCTGTCAGTAATTCGTTTGGTATACCATTGAGTGGCATAGGGATGTATGGCTGGATTAGTATGTTAATCGATGTTTCCAGACTGGGGGATGGTATTAAAGGGCTTGAGGTCCACATAGGCTTTGTGGACTGCCTTACCCTCTTTAACAGCTATGCAGACTGAGTCAAAGCAGTCAATCAGTTCCAGGAGACAAGACTGGCCCTCCATGAACCAATCTGTGTGGGGTCCAGTGTTTGAGGGTTGCCAATGTCTGCATTCAAAACATCCCCGATAATGCATTCCATGGCCATGCAGATCAGGCTCGTCTGACTTATGTGATGGTAGTGCCAGGGATCACAGGTGGATCCCGCCTTGTGGAATGGGATAACTGCAACTCTGCGCCACTCAGTGGACACACCAGGCCTGATGCGAGGCTATGAATACACATGACAGTTGAGTGAGTTGCCAATCATTTTGTAGTTCATGTAGTGCACAGCTCAGGTTGTCATCTGGTCCCATGGATGCTGTATTCTTAGCTGTGGGTAGCGCGGTTTCTGCCTGAGTGGCCATGATTACTGGGCAATTGAACCCTTTACATGGCCCCTTTTGGGGGGTGAGAAGGGGTGAATGTGGCACTAAATCAATCTGCCAGTATATTGGCACATTCCGTGGGAGCAGTCTATGTAATACCATTCTGTTGCAGCACAGAGCACATCTGAGCATTGCCAGTTAGAATTCGGACATAACTATAGAATGTTGTGTGGTTGTCTGTGGAATCTGTGGTGATTTTAGTTACATAACCAGCTTTGGAGGATTCCATGAGGGATCTCAACATCTTACTGGGGCTGGTAAGGGAGTTGTTTGCATCCTTGGATTATCCTTTTTTCTTCAACAGTGTCTACCATCTGTTGTATACTCTGTTACTGGCAGAAGACCACCAGACTGGCTTGATTATTTGGGAGGTGAGCGTTGTGGTTATGTCTGGGATGTCAGGAATCATGCACAAGTAGCTGTGCTCATAGAGTGCCTTAGTGCAGGTTCATAGGTTGGTACTAGGCTATCAGCCCTAGGGCCTATACAAGCCTAGTCATAACAATTTCCTGGCTATTTCTTCCCACATTATTTACTTCCCTGGACTCCTGTCTAGCAGGGCGACTGACGTGATCCCTGGGGTGAATTTCCTTTCTCCCATCCAATCGTCAAGGTTCCTTTTGAAGAGGGCCAAAGAGGCACTCTGCTTGACATGTATGGGCAATCTATTCCAGAGTCTGGGGAGTCTCTGGGTCAGGAACCTACCCTCCAGCATGTTTTGTTTATTGTGATGACAATGTTTAGATCCCTGGAGTATGTGGCTCTGAGGGATTGGGATTTCTTTAAGTGTAGCATGTCCAACAGCTCTGGGTTTGACATGGCCTTGTATGTTAAGCAGAGATCTCTTCTGAGTAGACGATATGTGACAGAGTATAGCTGGAGTTTTTTAAGGTGGTCAGCGTAGGGCATCTGCTTTAGGCCTGTGATTCTTTTAGAGAGGTATTTCTGCGGCCTTTCCAGTTGTTGCAGATGTCTTGTGAGGTACATACCAAATGGGGCTTTGTATTCTATAATGGGTCTAATGAGGGATGAGTACAGTGGGACAATGACCTCCTTTTTTCTGGATGAAAAGTCCTTGATGATGAGGTGTGCCACATAGAAGGATTTCCTGACTGTTGTGGCGATGTGGTTATTGAAGGTGAGACCACTGTCCACCTGTGTCCCTAAGTCTCTTATCACACTTTCGGTGTTTAGTGTACTGCCACCTATATGGTAATTCACGGATACATGTTTTTTTCCCAAAGGGGATAACTATACATTTCTTGGCATTGAGCTTGAGTCCATGGCTCTTGTACCAAGCATCTGTTTCTGTTAGGCCCTTTTGTAGAGTATCCACATCATCTGGAGATTCAATAATGGCTCCCAGTTTGCAGTCATCTGCGAACTTTGTTAGCCAGAGTCCCTTAGTGTTGGCCTGTACTTCAGAGAAGTAGATGCCAAACAAGAGGGGTCCCAGGACTGAACCCTGAGGTACTCCACTTGTCACTTGTCTGGAGCTGGATTTGGAGTCGGCTACTTTTACAGTGTGGGTTCTATCAGTAAGCCAGTTAGCAACCCATTGGGTGATGTAGGGATTAATGCCCAGCTTAGTAAGTTTATCTATTATTCCAGAGTGGGGGATGGTGTCAAAGGCCTTGGTAAGGTCTAGATAGGCTGTGTGGACCAACTTACCCTTGTCCATGGCTCTGGAGACTCATTTGAAGAAGTCAGTCAGGTTCAGGAGACAAGATCTGCCCTTCACTAACCCAAACTGGGTGGGTCCAGTGTTTGAAGGTTGCCAGTGTCTTTGTTTATAAGTTCCATAATAATACACTCCATGACTTTGCAGATAAGGCTCATCAGACTGATGAGATGATAGTTTCCGAGATCCAAGGTGGATCCCGCCTTGTGGAATGGGATAACTGCAACTGTGCGCCACTCAGTGGACACACCAGGCCTGATGCGAGGCTATGAATACACATGACAGTTAAGTGAGTTGCCAATCATTTTGTAGTTCATGTAGTGCACAGCTCAGGTTGTCATCTGGTCCCATGGATGCTGTATTCTTAGCTGTGGGTAGCGCGGTTGCTGCCTGAGTGGCCGTGATTACTGGGCAATTGAACCCTTTACATGGCCCCTTTTGGGGGGTGAGAACGGGTGAATGTGGCACTAAATCAATCTGCCAGTATATTGGCACATTCCGTGGGAGCAGTCTATGTAATACCATTCTGTTGCAGCAGAGCACATCTGAGCATTGCCAGTTAGAATTCGGACATAACTATAGAATGTTGTGTGGTTGTCTGTGGAATCTGTGGTGATTTTAGTTACATAACCAGCTTTGGAGGATTCCATGAGGGATCTCAACATCTTACTGGGGCTGGTAAGGGAGTTGTTTGCATCCTTGGATTATCCTTTTTTCTTCAACAGTGTCTACCATCTGTTGTATACTCTGTTACTGGCAGGAGACCACCAGACTGGCTTGATTATTTGGGAGGTGAGCGTTGTGGTTATGTCTGGGATGTCAGGAATCATGCACAAGTAGCTGTGCTCATAGAGTGCCTTAGTGCAGGTTCATAGGTTGGTACAAGGCTATCAGCCCTAGGGCCTATACAAGCCTAGTCATAACAATTTCCTGGCTATTTCTTCCCACATTATTTACTTCCCTGGACTCCTGTCTAGCAGGGCGACTGACGTGATCCCTGGGGTGAATTTCCTTTCTCCCATCCAATCGTCAAGGTTCCTTTTGAAGAGGGCCAAAGAGGCACTCTGCTTGACATGTATGGGCAATCTATTCCAGAGTCTGGGGAGTCTCTGGGTCAGGAACCTACCCTCCAGCATGTTTTGTTTATTGTGATGACAATGTTTAGATCCCTGGAGCATGTGGCTCTGAGGGATTGGGATTTCTTTAAGTGTAGCATGTCCAACAGCTCTGGGTTTGACATGGCCTTGTATGTTAAGCAGAGATCTCTTCTGAGTAGACGATATGTGACAGAGTATAGCTGGAGTTTTTTAAGGTGGTCAGCATAGGGCATCTGCTTTAGGCCTGTGATTCTTTTAGAGAGGTATTTCTGCGGCCTTTCCAGTTGTTGCAGATGTCTTGTGAGGTACATACCAAATCGGGCTTTGTATTCTATAATGGGTCTAATGAGGGATGAGTACAGTGGGACGATGACCTCCTTTTTTCTGGATGAAAAGTCCTTGATGATGAGGTGTGCCACATAGAAGGATTTCCTGACTGTTGTGGCGATGTGGTTATTGAAGGTGAGACCACTGTCCACCTGTGTCCCTAAGTCTCTTATCACACTTTCGGTGTTTAGTGTACTGCCACCTATATGGTAATTCACGGATACATGTTTTTTTCCCAAAGGGGATAACTATACATTTCTTGGCATTGAGCTTGAGTCCATGGCTCTGGTACCAAGCATCTGTTTCTGTTAGGCCCTTTTGTAGAGTATCCACATCATTTGGGGATTCAATAATGGCTCCCAGTTTGCAGTCATCTGCGAACATTGTTAGCCAGAGTCCCTTAGTGTTGGCCTGTACTTCAGAGAAGTAGATGCCAAACAAGAGGGGTCCCAGGACTGAACCCTGAGGTACTCCACTTGTCACTTGTCTGGAGCTGGATTTGGAGTCGGCTACTTTTACAGTGTGGGTTCTATCAGTAAGCCAGTTAGCAACCCATTGGCTTCTGTTGTCTTTCTCATTTAACACTGTTTTGTGCATTGTCTAACTTGTTACATGTATAACTGTTGTTGCTTCTAAAGTATTCCATGCAAGTGCTATTTTACTGTTAAAACGCTATCTCTGCTAACAAGGTGTTCTATACGCTGTCTCTGCTAACAAGGTGTTTTATACAATGTTTGTATGTGGGAACGACACTTGTGGCATGTTATAAGGTTTTTTTATGCCATAATATTGACTCATTCATATCTGAAATTACTGGCAGAGTAGTATACTGCTGTTTGTTCAATGTGCTTACACTACAGTCTTGTATAATGAAAGCGTCGACCAAAGGGTAATTGACTATAAAAGTCGGCTACTGTTTATTTACTCATGCATTTATCTAGTGCCCTGTAACTCTTGCATATCTAATCCTGTTAACCATTCAGCCTTCCCAACTTTAAAACAATTTGTATTGTCCCTACTGGAGTTGTTGTGAATAGCTTCCCTTACTTTCACTTCTAACTAATATACGTGTGGTAAAGTTTCTAGGTCATTCGCCCCTGTAGTGACTCTAATTTCGGAGCGCTACATCTGCCTATATGACCAGTATATTCTGCCCTGGCATAGAGTGTAGATGGCTAACTGTAGTATTATTCTTTTTATTCATTTGTTCATCAAGTGACTCCAATTAATGTGTGCTGTTTCTTTTACTTGCTGCGGAAGATATCTCTATTGCTGGGCACTAAATTGCAGGCAATTACAGAGCTACGCACATCAGACTTAGGTTGTAGATGTTTTTTATTCCTAATTATATTCTTTCTTCCTTCTCTTATCCCTGTAACGACGCTACTGACTGTATGCTATAGCACCCTGTATGTGCAGAACATTGTGACTGTAGCTTAGGCTGTAGACGACTACCTGGTCATGTATACTTTTTATAATTACCTAACCTTCAAGCGACTCTAAATAGAGAGCGCTGTTTCTGCCTATAGAAGAGGAGTTGTGTTAACGAGGCTCATAAGTGCTTGTGGCTTATAAGGAATATAATCCTCTTTCTCTCATTCTGCCCCTTAAGCGACTCTATTTACTGAATGCGTTACTTGCATATAAGCATCGCATTGGCCTTAGGCAAAACCCTGATTCAGAAATATGATAACTTCTAAGGTAGCATAACATGCATCCCAATGACTACTTCCACAGTGTTATTACATTTAGTACCTGCACACGACGTTAGTAATAAGCATGTCGGCTGCTTCATAATCTGATAATTTCTTTTCTGTTTAATGTATTTGTAGTCGCAGTGCATTTAGATATTTCACAACTGTTATATGTCTGTTAAAATCTGCTTCCTAAGATAAGCCAAAGTAGCTTTATCCATTTGAAATAAATACTGCAATTGTAGACGTTTGAATTTAAAGCTAAACTGGTGTTGACTAGTAGAGCTACCAGACTTACAGCCATCCTTATGTTTCTAAATGTTATTGTTGGTGCTTACTAGCAAGTTAAGTGTGTTATGTACATATGACTTAAAAGAAGATTAGTACTGTAATTGTTTAGTATAAATGTTATAGAACTGTATTCCTTAACCTGTTTTCCTTTTGCTATCTAATCTCTGTATAATCTCCCTTACTTTTTTTTTTTCTCTTTCCATTATATCCAGCTTGTAGCACAAGTAAATTCAAGTAACTATTACCTGAAACACACCTTCATGGAATTGTAGGAACAGCAACCTGAAACAAAAGAAACTACCCTCCTGCTCCCTGAGAGGCCCGTGTTATTAACACAGTGAAAGTATGTGCTGTTCTGGTTAATAGACCATTGTTTCACTAATTACAGGATTAAGAATTCCCTGTTATGCTAGGCAAGTTCCCTATTTTAGGATAGCCAGCAGCCTACTACCTCCCCATCTTTCCTGTTTTGATCCTTTTACCTAACGCTTGTAAACAGCCAATACTCTCTCCTTTTTAAAAGTAACCTTACTCCCTCTCTCATAGCCTGATACCCTTGTATATGAACTTTCAGTCACAATCAGTTTCTGTCCACTAGGAGGCGCTTTACCATTTCCAATCTGTATCTCACCTCACTACATTAATTTCTCTAATATACCTCCCCACCCTGTTTTCTTTCTCTCAATTCCTTCTCTTTATAGACATTCTTATACACCTCCCTCCCTTTTCCTTCAACTTAATTTCTATACTCTACTTCTCTGTTCGGTATATCTTCCTCATACCAGCCTGTTTACTTACCTCTACTTCTTCCTCACTTTCTACCTTACCTGCTAAATTCTATCATTCCACTGATTGTCTTCCTTAGTAGTTCACTCTCTTGTCTCAACCCGCTCCGTTCGCCCTGCGGGCTCACTCCGCTCCCCTACCCTGCCCCCAATTCCCACCCGCCCCCAGAGGTCCTACATTTATACCAATAATAGACACACCCTATCCAGTTCACTCCAATCAGATTTCTAACATTCCCTAACTAACCAAACCTGCTTTCTCAACACCACACCCACTAATTTAACCTAGCCCCTCCCCTATCTTAACACCTCTCCCACTACTTTACGAACCCACCTTATCTCCTATCTGCCTACTCTCACATCTAGCCTACACCACACCTTTAAACTATATCTCACCTATTTACTAACCTCCATATAACGTAATATGCCTATATCATCCATCCATCCACAACTTAAAACACTTATCTATCTGCTACTTGTATCTTCTCTTATATCTACTTACCTCTTAACCTCTTATGAACATCCACTGAATTCTTCTCTTTCAATTCCTTCAAAATACACCTCTACCTCTACAACACATTTATCTCCTACCTTCTTAAACCCAACCACACAAGCCAACTACCTATTTGCCAAATACCATAGACTAGCACACTTCAAATTCAAGAAACCTAGATCCAGGAAAATACTCGTATCCTCCTATAGACTTCCACAACAAAAATATTTCATACTTCTCCACCTTCTGCTAGATGGAGATATTCATCCTAATCCAGGCCCACATCATAATAAAACCATTACACACAAAATACAAAACAAAACTACATCTTTCTCATTCTCCAAACCCACCAATTCTCTGTCTATTGCCCATCTCAATATACGAAGTATCTGTAACAAAACTAGTCAACTTCATGCCCTTCTAGAAGTCTATCAATTTGACATTTTATGTTTAACTGAAACTTGGCTAAAGCCTTCAATTAAAGACAGTGAAATCACCCCACCTGGTTATAACATCATTAGACTCGACCGTACTGCCAAAAAGGGAGGAGGGGTAGCAATTCTGTATAAAACAAAACTCCAAATTAGTACCTTAAATCTGACTCTTACCATTGACAATAATGCTGAAGTTATCAGCTCTAAACTTCAAGTCAATACTACTAAATCCATAAATATCATCTGTGCTTACCTCCCTCCCGGAAATAATATCAACACCCTTCAACACATCCTTGACCTACTATCAACTAAACTCCCTCAAGAGACACTAGTCTTAGGAGACTTTAACATAGATTGGCATTCCTGTAACAGTAATAACCCCACTTCCCATATCAACCTATATGGCTTCAAACAACTCATTAATACTCCCACTAGAACTAATAAAACTAATAATACTGAAACCACATTGGACTGGATTCTTACTAATACTCCCTTACAAACCTATAACTCAGGCATCCTTCCAGATGATCTTAGTGACCACTCTCTAACCTATATCATTAGATACAAAACTAACCTAACCTTACCTACCACATATAAAACTCTACGTACAAAAAACATTTTAACTCTGCACAGTTTCTAGCCGAACTAATACATTGTAACTGGGCCCCACTAAAACATCTCCCACTTAATGAAGCAGTTGAATACTTCAATTGTACATTCCTATCTATCCTAGATCACCATGCCCCAAGCCGTACCATTAGAACCAAAACAAAAGCAGCACCCTGGCTAACCAAGAATACGAAGCAAAAAATTATTCTCAGAAATAAATCCTGGGATAAATGGCGGTCTACCAAAAATCTAACTGACCACCAAAACTTTAGGGAGCTGAGAAACAGCACCAAAAAAGCTATTCTGACAGATAAAAAGAACTATTACTTTCAATTACAGAAAAACACCATAAAAGAACCAAAAAAATTCTGGACTAGTATTAATAATCTTCTATCCCCTGGCCAAGCAATCACACCGAACCCTCAGGATTCTGACCCAGATAATCCCACACAAATAGCCAATGACTTCAACTTTTTCTTCACCAATGCCATCCAAACTCTTGCAAACCACCTGTCTCCTGACACTTCTAAACTACTCTCACCTAGTTCAAAACTACTCTTCCTCCCCTTCACCTACAACCTGTATCTACCTCCTATATCCAATCTCTACTACAAAACTAAAACCTACCACCCCATCTGCAGACAAGATTCCTGCTGAATACCTGCAAATAGGAGCTAAAGCCACTGCCTATCCCATTGCCATCCTTATAAATAGATCTATAAAGGAGGGTATTGTCCCTTCTATCTGGAAAATATCCCATATCATTCCCTACACAAAGGGGCAAGTCTAATGACTTCTCTAACTTTCGTCCCATAGCACTCTTATCACCCATAGCTAAAATCATGGAAAAATGTATCCATAAACAACTACTAAACCACCTTCTCCATAATAACCTACTTGCCAATAGTCAACATGGATTCAGACCTTCCCACAGCACCACTACTGCATTACTCTCCTTTACCAACTCCATCAACTATAACCGTAATATCAATAAACTCTCATCTTCTCTCTTCATAGATCTATCAAAAGCCTTTGACATGGTTAATCATAAACTTCTTCTGTACATACTTAAATCTCATGCACTTGATCCCTCCTCCTTAACTTGGTTTACTTCTTATCTGGAAAATCGTCAGCAGGCAGTACTTTGGAAAAGTTCACTATCTACCCTCCTCCCTATCTCTATAGGAGTACCTCAAGGGTCTATCTTAGGCCCACTTCTATTTTCTATCTTTATTAATGACCTCCAATCAGCTATCCCTAACACCTCTTGCATACAATATGCAGATGATTCCACTATAATCTGCACTGCTTCTTCTCAAGCAGAACTCCAACCTCTTACCCAAAAAACCTTTACCACTGTTGAACAGTGGTTTTCTGACCGTTGTCTACTCCTTAACCCCAAGAAAACCAAATTACTACTGTTCACACCTACCAGCAAATCTACTTCCCTAGACTTCTCTATTATTTCCACTGATAATACTCTTATTACTCCAGATTCTTCTACAAAACTACTAGGTATTACTATTGACAATAATCTTAACTTTAACTGTCACATCAATAACACAATAAAAGTAGTTAACAAAAAGATTGGATCCCTTTACAGAATCAAATCCTTCCTTACACCTGAAGCCCGAACCACCTTAGCCCAATCTCACCTCCTCTCTACCCTTCTATATGCTTCCCCTATTTACACTAATCTCTCTAAAAGTAACCTCAAAAAACTTGCTTCATCTTACCATAATATTGCTCGATTTGCCACAGGATCCCAGTTTAGAACACACCACTGCCTGAACTTAAAACAACTAAACTGGCTTGAATTTCCTAACAAGCTTATTTATCAGCAGCTCTTAATAGCTCACAACATTCTATATCAACCATCCAAAACACCAATACTCTCCAACCTCCTTACTCCCTACAACAACCTGAAACAACTACGTTCTTCAGATAAACTACTAGTTAATAGTACCAAACCCAATAATGCTGCAGGAGATTGTCTTTTTCCAACTCAGTTGGCAAAATGTGGAACAAACTTCCACTCAATATCTCATCTTTGTCCAATCTTCCACTCTTTAAAAAACAACTGAGAATCCATCTTAATAAACACTGGCTTTGCTCCTGTACCAATCCTGATTAACCTTTCTTCCTCCTTTCCTCTACCTCAATATTTCCTTCTCTCTATACTACATCCTGACTGATTCCCACTGACATTACATCCTTGTGGATATAACTCATCCCATATATACAAAAAAAAAAAAAAAAAAAAAAAAAAAAAAAAAAAAAAATTTTATGACATTGATAATGGTATGACTATGTATTATTTACACTACGTTCTGATATTATCAAATTGAGTATTGCAATTATTTTAATAACTTTTTTTCTTAGGAATAATATCTTGGTATGTATATTTCCTCTGACATGTAAATTACCTATACTAAAGTCTAATTATCTACTATGCTCAATTTTTGTCTTGTTTTGTTTTGTTTTGTTTATTTTTTGTATTCCCTATACTTGTTATAACCATTGGAGCTTTTCTCCCCGGGCCTCCACTGAAAATGGACATATATCCAGCTGGACTAGCCCGGTCAACAAATGTAAAATAAAATAAAATAAAATAAAATAAATGTAGGGATTAATGCCCAGCTTAGTAAGTTTATCTATTATTCCAGAGTGGGGGATGGTGTCAAAGGCCTTGGTAAGGTCTAGATAGGCTGTGTGGACCAACTTACCCTTGTACATGGCTCTGGAGACTCATTTGAAGAAGTCAGTCAGGTTCAGGAGACAAGATCTGCCCTTCACTAACCCAAACTGGGTGGGTCCAGTGTTTGAAGGTTGCCAGTGTCTTTGTTTATAAGTTCCATAATAATACACTCCATGGCCTTGCAGATAAGGCTCATCAGACTGATGAGATGATAGTTTCCGAGATCCAAGGTGGATCCCCCCTTGTGGAGTGGGATAACTGTAGCTCTGCGCCACTCAGTGGGCACCAAACCTGAGGTGAGGCTATGATTAAACATGACACTTAGGTGAGGTGCCAGTTCATATTGTAGTTCATGTAGTACACAGCACGGGATGTCATCTGGTCCCATGGATGCTGTATTTTTAGCTTTGGAGAGTGCGTTTTTTACCTGTGTGGCCGTTATTACTGGAATTTGGCAATCTTCCCGTATTGAGATGGGCCATTTAGGGGGTGCGAGGGGAGTGAAATTGGCACTGAATCGATCTGCCAGGATATTGGCAATATCCTTTGGATTAGTATATTTAATGCCATTCTGTTTTAGATCAGAGCAGATCTGAGCATTGCCATTTAGTTTCTTGACATAGTTATAGAATGCCTTGTGGTTGTCTTTGGAATCTTTGGCAATTTTATTTTCATAACTAGCTTTGGAGGATTTTATGAGGGATCTCAGTTCCTTACTGAGGCTGATAAGGGAGTTTTTTGCATCCTGGGATTTTCCTCTTTTCTGCAGCAGTTTCTTCCTTTTGTTGTAAAGTTTGTTTATGGCAGGGGACCACCAGATTGGCTTCCTTTTTTTGGATGAGAGCATATTGGTTCTATTTGGGATAACACGATTCATGCATGAGTGGATGTGCTCATACAGTGCCTTAGTGTAGGATTCAGCAGTTGAAGTTTCAGTTCCCGTCTGCATGGGTGTCACAAACGTTGTCACTTCTGCCTTGAGTATCATGAAGTTGGCCTTGGAGAGGTCTTTTACAATCAACTGTATATGCATTCCTTTTACATGTTCAGTTTGATTAGCCTATGGAGGAACCGCAGTCCCATGTACTGTTGTGATGGCTTAGTGGTTAGTTACTGTGACTATAGTGTACGGGGTCCTGGGTTCATGACCTGCAAAGGCAGGTTATTTTTGTTCTGGCCAGAAAAGAGGTCAATGCATACAGACTAATTAGGGTAATTTAGGTTAGTCACACTCAATACAATTCAAATGTCCTACTTTGGCAATCCTGCTGATGTCACTCACTGTGAAGTACATCTTTGGGAAATTAGTACTCCAGCAATCTCTGTTATGCATGCTATAACAGGGTAATGCTGTAGTGTGATATAGAACTCTGGCAGGGGTTCTATTCTCACACATGGGAGTTGTGGATGCTTTTGTGTCTCTTCCTATGCCTGTGTAGAGGGCATTGCATGTTTGGCTAGTCACATTCACTACAATTCATTTGCTCTACTTTGGCAGTCCTGCTGATATCACTCACTGTGAAATAAACCTTTGGGGAAAGAGTACTCCAGTAATCTCTGTGGTGCATTCTATAATGGCATAGTGCTGTAGTGTAATAACTGGTCAGGTAGGGGTTCTAATCCCAGATGTGACAGGCGTGTGTGTCTTAATGTGTTGATGCTTGTCATTCGTGCCCTGTGTGAAGGTTGTGAGTGTGTAACAACTGGACCCCATGTTAAGTGTGTTTTTAAAACTTCTTATATGGTGTCAGTAACATAAATCACAATATACACCATGCAGGGATAACAGATGTGATATCAGTACATAGTCCATCATGGGTTCGATACCCTGGACTGGTAAGTGTGTGACATGAACATGCTTACCTTTTACTCTCCCAACCCACCCTGACTTATCTTAGCTTCTGTCTGCCTCCCTCACTCCCTCTGATGGATGTGGAGACTTACACCTGCTTTGCTTAAGCAGTGGCATGTGTATTGTCAGTGATGCTCATGATCAGCTGATGGCCTCTGCATGGATTACAGCCCTCCTCTAGCTGATTGCATGTGGAACAGCTGTGGTAATATTCCCATAGCCAGTTGCATGGAAACACACTCCAATATCTAGGAGCATCATATTGTGTTGGGCCTTTTCATTCACTGTGAGCAGAAACTAGATCTGTTGTTTGCCAAACAGCATCACAGATGGATTGAGGACTTACCTCTGACAACATACACTGTGGAAATAGGCCAGCATACATGAACGGGATGTGCCTGCCCTGACTACAGACTGTAAGTGCTGCTATACTGTAGTTGGGGTACTGTTGGTTTAACAGGGTGTGTGTGGATATGGCTGTCCTACATGTTTTAATACTTGTCATGTCAGTGCTATGTTTATGAGGAATCCGCATCTGTAGGGTCATCTGCAGACTGGGCAGTGTGCAGTGCCTTGTGTTCCTTGTGTTACCTATCTCTCAACTGCAGAAGGTAGTGTGGGGATTGCAGTCAGTAGATGGTGACAGCCGGGAGAGTCACTGATGTCATATCACTCATAGGACATATGTTGCATCAAACCATGTTATAACAGGAAATGTATGAGGTCATCAAGGTGACATGTCAATATTGGGCCTGTGTTTGTGCCGCCAACCACAACCCTGTCAACCTTTGTACGTATGTCATCCAGTAGGGGGTGCATATGTTCTGTACACCATATTCATTGACAGCATATCTGATGATAAGACAGTGAGATATCAGACTGGTACACATGTTATGTATAGTAGGGGTTATATTTGAGGACATAGCCTGGGCATTCTGTGGTTGTGTGTACAATACTGAGGTATGTGGAAGTCTGGTAATTGTCGACAGTGTGTGTATACTGCATATGTACCTTGGCCTGTGTAGAGACTGTGGTAGATGCCATTGTTCTTTGTCCTGTTCTATCTGATGTTACATGCTGCTCCACTGTATGTCACCCTATCAGCTTACATGTTTGTAGGGGCGAACAGACACATTTCCCAAACCACAGACAGCCATCGGACCACACTGTGTAGTGGCCCAGTATATGTAGGGTTGTTGTGTGAGTGGCTCATATGAGGATGGTGTACATCAGATAGTCCATATACTGTACTAGTACACTAGCTTACCATATGTGGCTGTGTTCACATTGGTTGTGGTTATGCACTTTCACACAGGTGTCTGTTACTCTGTGATGCGACATGCCTGTAGAGCCTGCTATCTATGCAGATACATGTGTATTCCAACATGGGAGATGTAGCCCAGTGTTGAGTCAGTCTGCCTGTAGCCTGCACTGGGCTTTTTACATGCCTAGCAGCTTACTCTACTTATACAGTGAGATGTCATGTCCAGATACTTGCCAGATGTACTGCTGGCCACATTAACATTCATGTATGTCAGACAAAGCAGTGGGATGATGTTCAGATGTAAGTTAGTAACTAGTGGATAGTATGTGGCCATGGCACCTCTGTACCAGCGGTTATTATGTGTCAGGACAGACAGGGATGTATTAATGCATAACCTATGGGGGCAAATGTATACCAGTATGTACGTGTTATACCCGTCTACATGGCTGTTAACATCCACATTGACAGGCCTGGTCCGTATGTCTTGCATGAAGGGGTTCTGTGTATACCCCTGGACTAACCCGAGTGTGTCAGACTGTCCACATATATTGGCCATATCGCAGCTGTAGTCCACAGTGGTGTTACTGTGCTAGCAGTGGTACTGTACTATGATGACCTTAGGATGTCTGTAAGTAGCCAATGGTGCACATGTTAACAGCAGATGTGGCCTCCCACACACACCATTTTTGTGAAGACAATCCCTATTACAGTAGCAATAGTCCACAAATATACCTGTACTACATGCGTGACATCCCCTTGCACTGAGAGGTTGGGACTATTGGGGCTGAGGTAGGGCTCCACTCCATGTGCAGGACATATGATGAACATATATGTATGAATAAGTATACATATATCCATATACATATGTACACATATACATATCTTGCTTACTGTATGACAACAGTTTTACACATGTGCCTGTGTTCCAGCCTCTGTCCTCCACCTACATACCAGGCTCAGCACATAAGACATGCTGTCAGGGGTTGTTATGTAGTGGGCTGTGTGTATGTCATGCTGACATTCCTGCCATCACTCTGCTGCTGTTGTGTCCCCCACACATACTGGGGGGGTTGGGGCCATATATGTGTGGGTGTCACCTACACAATACATGTGTGCCCTAATGCACTCCAGAGGCCAGTGTATGTAACAATGGTATATGGCCCAGTATTAGTGAGTGTAGGGAGGGTGCACCATGACTAACCTAGGCTGTTACAACAAGTGTAGGTATCTGGGATAAGCTGCCTTAAGGTATCTGGATGTAATTTACCATACAATCCACCTTGGGTAAATGCAGGCCTACTGCCTCCTGCTATACGGGAACTTCTGTTTGTCAGTGTTATTGTGATGGTGTCAGGTATGCCTTGTTATGTAACAGATACATCCCATTGTGTCAGCTGGGGTCTGTACCCACTATGGATTGTGTACAAAGGTAGATAGAGGCTACTGACCTATACATCTGCATTACATGCTGTTGATTGTCTGGTATGTTGTGGCCCAGTCTGTCATTACTAATGTATTACTTGAAGGCCTAAGCCTGGACGGCAACTTATGTCAACCTTTCCAGACTACTGTCTTAGTATAACTGTTTCACAGTTGCATTACACTGTTCATATGGATGTCAGTGTCTAAACAGCTATATGGCATGGCATATACAACTATCATAGTACACAAATAAAGCTTTCACATTCATTTATGCATACCTGTGTGTGGTGTTATACCCTTTGATATCTCTGTGGGTATATGTTGCAGGCTATGAATGTCAATCGTATGGGTGGCGCATACAGTTTCATTGGTAAGGTGGTGACTGAAGGAATACTGGCTGCTCCATATTGTTTGCACATACTACATATGTATATTACTGTACAAATTTCTGTGTGTATGTGAAGTTTTATATATATATATATATATATATATATATATATATATATATATATATATATGTATCAATATGGTGTAACCGTTTAGACATTAATATATTTACTCACACACATACATCTACATGTTGGAATACATTCTCTGTACTGTTGAATGACTGGTCTGGATGATATGTTTGTGAATACATCAAGGGTATGTATATTTGAGATGGCTTTGTGGTAAATCACTTTGGCTATGGTGTGCAAGGTCCTGGATTTGATCCTAGCAGAGGCTGCTTATTTTGTAGCTAGGCAGAACAGGGCCATTGGATACAATGTGACTAAGGCAGTTTTGAGCAGTTGTAAGCGGGTTTGCATGATGGTAAGCACTGCTAAGTTACGGTTCCTGTTTCTTATACTCAGCTCATGAATTGGTTAACCTATGTAGGCATTGCTTACACTCACCAAACAAGCTTAATTATGCATACTGCTGCTTAAAAGTGCTTACTCCCACTTATCCCAGTGCTAATTCCTTTAAAAGAAAAGAAAAAGGGGTTGATAGGAAAGTGGTGAAGAAAGGGGCACAAAGATGGAAAGACAATAGGGAAAATAGCCAGGGATGTGCAGGAAAGGGTGTAGGGAAGGTCCATAGCTGCTCATTTCTTTTACAGCAACAGCTGTTCATATACACTGTACTTGGAGGTGGATTTGGACACTCAAACCCCTGGGAGAGGGGTGAGGACAACAATAATTCATTGTGATGCCAATTAGACCGGATTACATGTGTCCAGTGGACACGTGTGAAATCAACAGCTATGTATGGGGGTGTGATTTTTTTTGTGGGAACAGATTGCCCTTTTTTTTTCAGGTGGGAGTGGGATGTTAGGGAGGGGTAGTAGGTATATTTGGGGAGGTTGGTTGGGTAGGTTAACAGACAAGACACACAAGATGCATACACGGCCAGTATATGACACTTGGGGGGTAAACACCTTGGACGGGGAGGGGTGTTTTGAAGTCACAAGCCCATGATCCCCCAACTGGAAACAGTGAGACTGAGGTCCCCATTCATGGGCAGTCACCACTGCACCTTCACAGCCCCAACGGTGGCTGTGCTGGGGGCTGTGTAGGAGGGGCAGGCTCACCCTCTAATAGCACCACTCGGCCCTCAAACTGGCATAGCCGGTCTTGATACTCCAGATTGAGCTCCCTATGCACCACGGCTCAGACCTGTTGATGGGTGACAGGTTCCCCTCCGCGCCCGCTCCGAGGGGGGGGGGTGAGCCCCATCCCCTGCATCGATTCCATCTGAAGTTGGCGCAGGGCCCATGGAGGAGGAGGTCCCAGGCTGGGCCCCAGATGTGCTGGTGCCCGGTGCCATGTCCAGTTTAGGTGGGACAGGTGGGTCTGCTGGGACTGGCCTTCCCATACGATCTGTGTTGTCGCAGGTTTATGACAGATATGGGTTAGTAACAGTCAACAGCATTCAGGATTAGTTATAACAGCATGCATAGGTATTCCCATTAACCCAAAACACTAGATTTAACACAGTTGCAGGGCAAGCAGAACACATGTATATATGGAACAACAGTGGCCATTACAGGAGAATGCCAGTTTCATTGATAGTAACAGGCCACCAATATGGGTGTATTTTAACATGGCACATGCATAAAAGAAGTGTGAATATTTATAAACCATTAAGACATATGTCCCAACAAAAGTTTGGAGTGTACACATACCAGTTGAGGAGTGTTATTGGGTTATTTTGCACATATTGTAGGGGTGTGAGAGAGAGTTCAGTTAACTAATATATCCTTGTAGTTTTCACAACGGTCTTAGTCACTGCAGTGATCTTTCCCTTCCATGTATTATTACACTACACAATGGCCTTATATTGTACACTGATATGTTTATAGATTATTATATACGTGACCTGTGTCTTACATACAGGCATGACAGGCTGCAGGTGTTAAGGTGTTAATGCAACATATTTTGAGAATTGCTGTCATACACTTTGGGTGAGGTGCTAGAATGACAGGTTTGTTTTCATATACATTTTCTGACTATGTAAACGTTTGACTATCGGTTATTTGTCATTGACAGCTGCCTACATTTCTTGGATTATCACACTGAATTTTCAGGGGAACAGGGTACCAGGCTTGTGATATGGGCCATTTATCTGAACATGCTGGACAGATTGGAACAGTAGTGGGGTACGAATTTGCATATAACTTTCAATTTGACCATTCTAGCAAATTCTGTACAGTTGGTTGGTGTAATTATGCATACATCTTTTTATCTGAACATTGTAACATAAGTCTGTAGAGTTGTGGGGTATGATTATGGCTACAACTTAGTAGCACTCCCAGGATTCAAACCCCTGCTGTGTGTGACAAAAAAATTATAGTACACTATGCTATCAGGGAATTGATGTAAAGCTTTCGACTGTTTTCTATCTAAGTCACCCTAACTTGTACAATATGACTAACCTCTTGGCACTTCCAACATTGTTATGCAGGACTTCATACACATTTTATCTGCATACCATGGTGTAGGTGACACTGCCTTAGATACAACAGTACTATTTATAGTATAGAACAGATCGCCAACATATGAGAGAAGAGTAAACAGATGCACTCCAGGGGTTATACCTTTATTCACAGACTATTACGCATTTATTTCCTACTGTTACAACACTTTCTAAGGCTATTATATTTATTTGTTATAACAGTACATGCAGACTGATTACTAACCTGCCTTGCGATGTAGCCTTTGCAGCCTAGCAACATGGGCTTGCTGGTTCGCAGCCTGCTCATCTGCAGCTGTCAGAGAAATGCAGTGATATTTAGCCATACCTATCCATAGTTTACACAAGCTAGGCGATTATTTACTACTTAGTAGAATGCGTACTTACTCAGTACTGGGACATTGGGCATCTGCTGAGACTCCTGGATCCACTGTTCCAGTACATCCCCCCCTCCGCTGCTTCAGGTCAGCATGGTGGTGCCTGACCTGCTCACCAGTCCTGGGAATATCTGTGGCACTGGTGAGGTCACGGGCGAGACTGTCCCAGGCCTCCGTTATATACTGTGAGCCCTGGTACTGGTCCTGCAGTAGTCTCTGCTCATGGTGTTTTACCAAGAGCTATATCATGAATTTTGACTCCTGGATGCCCCAGTGCTGCACTTTAAATCGAGTGCCTTCACCCACACCAGCCATTCCACCTGCAATAGGAAGCTACAACCAGTTATGAGAAGTATTCCCGTCTGTGGGGTTTAAATACGGCCAGTTTCCCACACTTTCCCATGATTGGCTAGTTTTGAAAAGGCTAAGCTATGGGCACCCCTGCTTACATAAGGTTGGCACTTCTTAAAGAGGTATACCACTAGGCAGATTGAATTGGCTCCCCTACACATTGATTACACTTATTAACTTGAGCTGTGCTGTGGTTAGCATTGCTTAATAGTTAATTAGCACTATATTTGCCATTTGGCAATGATTTATTCTTCATTACAGGCTATATATGTGTCTGGTATATGTGATTCATGGGTACATACACTGTATGGGGACTTCTACACTTTATTACAATAACTTCAAATCTATGCTTACTGCTGTACTCCAGTTCACATATTTATGTTATGTAGCAGGTTATACCACTTCACACCATACATAGATTCAGTTCACATGTTTGGTTTGGTTTACCTGTGGTGAGGATTAGTTTGCTGATACCTCATTCATATCTATTGCTATGATGGCTTAGTGGTTAACTACTGTGACTATAGTTTACAGGGTCCTGAGTTTGAGCCTTGCAGAGGCAGTTTATTTTGTTGCTGGGCAGAACATGGGCCATTGGATACAGAGTGATTAAGGAACTTTAAAGCAGTTGTAAGCAGGTTTGCACGATGGTAAGCACTGCTAACGTCTGGTTACAGTTTCTTAAACTCAGTTAGCTTCTACTTTGCTTAATCTGTATAGGCAATGCTTACCCCATGGAAACGCACTCAAACACGCTTACTACTGCCTATTTGTGCTTAAACCTGCTTACTAGTGCATTATTCATTATGAGACTGACACTTCACATGTGCATTTAATGCAATACTCCAGTTCACATTTAACTGTTATTATGCAGGTTATATGGCAAAAAGATGTAAAAATATGTCCATATACAGATTTCACATGGAAAATATGTGCTGCAGTGGGACTCGAACCAGGAATGCCTGTTCATTAGGCAGATGCTCTAAACACTACACTATTGCTGTGCTGCTTAATTTGCATATATATTCCTTGTTATCCTCTTCAGCCTTTTCGGCTGCTTTAACCTTAGCTAAGCGATGGGCAAACCCGCACACTTATGGTTAGCTGTACTCGGGGTTTTTTAAAAAAATAAATAAAATGGTTTCTTCATTTTAGTTAGATGTACTATAGCTGTTGAACACATGGGGACTTTTGGTGGGGATATGCGGACACCTATGAGCATTCTTGCTCATTTACTTATACTTTCTTCTGTTCTAATTTGCAGGGGCATGTTTATTCTGAGAGCTCTGCTCTCAGAGACATGCCCCGTGTACTCGTCCACACGCCATGTTGGATTTGGAGCTTAGGCAGTGCATCTTCATTAATATGGATGAAATGCTGCCATCCTCCTCTTAAACTGCCGCTTCCATGCAGGACTAGATTAGTCCTGCATGGAGGATTAACAAATCTAGGGGATTTATTTTGTGAATTTTTATCTGATGAATTTTCCATTATGGAAAGAAAGTGCTTGTCTGTGAGAAAATAAACTTTGAATTATTCTGCTTCATCTTCTTTTTTATCGTATCCAATGTGTTTGCACTAATGTACCAATGCATATAGGTGGTTCATCAGGTGAGTTCCACATTTTATTTCCTATTACTTTCCTATACTCAATTTCATAATCAGTTATTCTTAACCAGTGAAACACTGAAATAACAACTGATTATTAAAATCATAACATGCCTTAACAGTAGACTATGGTACTGAATGGTACTTGATGTAACTGTCTGAATCTTTTTTTAAGTTTTAATTGAATTTTCAATTTGTAAAATAATCACAGTATTTACAGTCAGATACTTATGAACATAAATGAAAAAATTCAACTAAACCTCACACACACAAGAAAAAAAATAATTTACAGGAGTGCCATTAACCATCAAATAATTCAAGTTATTATACATTACATTAAATCTAAAATGTAGTTATTTTTGTGCTTGTCAGTCAGATCTCAAATTTTTGTCCATGCTTTGTAATGAGGTAATCTGCATTGTTCTTGATTAATTGTAATGATTTCCAAGTGACAGACTTCAGTTGCAATATTTATAAATTCTTTGAAGGATGTTGTAGATTCATTTGTCCAATTCTTATTTATAGCCTTTCTCAGTATATATAATACAGACCACAAAATGCAATATTTCATTTTTTAACACGTATAGGAATAGGAGTGTTAAAAAGGATTAGTGATTTAACTAAAACAAATGCATCTCCAAAAAAGCCTGTAAGAAGTGATTGTTATTCCAATAAGATGTTAAGACAGTACGGTCAAAAGACATGTGTTGCCAATCCACTTTGTTCTTGTTTACATCTCCAACAAACTTTTTTTCTGCTTGAAGATTAATTTAATTTTATGTGATGTGAAGAAAGATCTATGCAAAAAATTCCAAGTAAAGAGAGTCCAATAAAGGGATGAAGTTGTATGTTTAGAAGATATTAGAATTATTTTTTTATCTTCTTCACTTGGAGGTCTATTATTAATTTGGGTAAAATAGTTCCTGTAATTGTCATGGGAACTTTTTTTTCTCTCCTCACAATTGTATATAATTTAGATAAGAGACCTTGTCCCAATATGTTTTGTTGCATTAAAAATATTAGCTATATTGATTGTATAATAATAGATTTTTGGTAAGATACTTTGGATTATAGATAACCTCTCTTCCATCATAAAGAAAATGTTATTCCCTTTGTCTATTAGATTGTTTGTATTGTTTATACTGTTAGTATAATTATAATTTTTTTATAGCTTTAATGTTATCTGTTATCCATCCATCCTCAACCCCTTTTCCCATTTTTGCACATAGGGTCAGGATTCCTAAATAATTCATTTTCTTCTCTTTGACAATTTATTTTTGATTCTGTTTTTTTTTTTTTTTTGTATTTATAGGTAGGATTTTTGTTTTGTCATTGTTAAATGATAAAGCAGATTTTCTTTGAAATACATTAATTTCTAAGAAAACTGCAAATAGAGAATTATTTTTGTCATCAGTAGACAGGTGAGTTTTAGAGTTTAAATTCTCATGTTAGTACCTTTTATATCTATATTTGATCTGAAAAAATTAGCAAATGGTTGCATAATTGGTGTAAAAAGCAGAGGTGAAAGAGGACATCCTTATTTGGTTCCTTTCAAAATTTGTATAGAATCAAAAGTAAAAGTACCTATTTTAACAAATGCAAAACAATTATCATAAAGAAGATTAATAAGATGTGTGAAGCTACTTGAGAAATTATATTCTTCTAAAACCAGCAAGCAATATTTCCATTTTACAGAGTCAAAGGCACTATTAATATTAAGACTCATTAATGTTAGGTTGTCTTTTGTTTTATTTGCATAGTCAATTATTGTGATTATTCTTTTAATATTATGGTTTACTATCAAAATAATGAAATCGCCGTATCTGTCAGAAGGTCAAAGGTAAGGTGCAAAAAGGGAAAAACTGTGAATGCAAATTCTGTTGACTGCTAAACATCAACGTGTAGCTTGCATTCACAGTTTTGAGCATCATTGTTTTGAACTGGATAGCACTACAGTGGGGATGGGGAACATTACCCTTTTCTCTTCACAGTAGTGTGATCTTGGAGTTAGAATATATAATTATATATGTGTGTATATATTATATATGTGTGTGTGTATATATATATATATATATATATGTGTGTGTGTGTGTGTGTGTGTGTGTGTGTGTATGTGTGTTTACAAAGGTGTATTTTCTGGATGAAGAGCAATCCAGTGACTGTTGAATGTCAGTTCTTGCCTTCGGAATGAATTGACATTCTGAGCAGTTGAATGGATGGTTTCCATTGTTCTGGTTTAGGGATTTAAATATTTGTGGCTGGGTCTTCATTAATTTGATACTAAACCTAATATCATAAGTATTTCTGTTTAAGATAAAGCCAGTTTAATTTTTGTCAGTCATGGAGGGGAGAATATATTTTAATCTATTAGCATGCATTGTCATGAGCAATTTATAATCTACATTTGAAAGTGAAATCAGCCTGTATTAAGAGCATTCAGTAGGATCTTTGTCAGTTTTTAAAATTGAGAGATAAGGGTATATTTCCAGGAAGGAGAAATTTTATCTAGGTCCTTGATTATAGAAAAAAAAACTTGTGTAGTATGTTTAGGGCTTCTTTGGGTAACAGATTATAAAGTTTAGATATAATCCCATCATTACCTTGTGCTTTATTAGATTTCAGTTTAGAAATCTGAGTTTGAAGTTCAGACATAGAGATTGGTTTGTCAATTATTTTTATTTGGTCATCAGATAGTTTAGTTTTTATATTTTTCATAAATATTTTAATTATTTCTTCTGGATCTATTAATATATTATTTTGATTGATTGATTTTATTATAATAATCTCTGAATTCTTTAGAATATCTTCTATTCTGTTACTTTTTGTTTCTTCTTATTTCAATAGACTTCTTTTATGCAATTGGACTTACTGAGCAGTTTTGTTTTTGTGGCTAAATTACACACAGATTTTGGGTTAATAGAGAAGTTAATCTTAAACTTCTCAAGGTTGGTTTTAGTTTTGTTTAATATTTCCAAGTATTTGTTGTTTAGCTTATTAATCTCTTCTGTATTATTTTTATTTGTCTGATTTTCTAATTTTAACGTATCAAGTTTTTCTTGTATTTCATATACTTCATCCCACTGTTTTTTTTATTTGACAACCAATTAGTGACTCTGCCAAAAAGATATGCTTTTAGTGCATCCCATAATACATTTCTGAAGTATCTTCTATATTATTAATTTCTATACAGTTATCTATGCTGTAATAACAAGTCCTTATATTATTTTAAAGAAGTTATATATGCTGGTATTCTTCTGATTTTAATATTATTAGATTTTCAAAAACAGGTCAAAGGTACTTGCATTGTGATCCGAAACTAGACAGATTATTGTTTTGACTTTGCCTAGTGTATCAGTCAGGTCATTAGAGACAAAATTTATCAATTCTGGATTGTGTTCCTGTCTATGAAAATAATGGTAAAAAATAATTAATTTGGTTCTGAAAATTCATTTATGTCTCCAAGACGAAAAAGTTCAGTAAATTTTAACAATGCCTTTGCTGATTCCTGTATTTTCCTTTTACCTATTGTGTTAGTATCACTTGATGACAGTATACAATTAAAGTGTCCTGCTAGAATGATATTGCCTTTCACGTTTTGAATTACTTATTCTAGATGTTGTTCAACTGTTTTAATTCCTATTCCAAGAATCCAATACAAGTTAATAAGAGTTAATATCCTCTTATTATACTTTATAGTTACAGTACAAACATACCTTTATCATCTTGATATGTTTCTATAACTGTAGGCATAGGCAGTGAATTTCATCATAATATAGCACCCCCCCCATTTTTTTTATTATACAGTGACTTGGATAATATAGTGCAGTTTTTATTTAGTCTGTCTAAATCTTTTGTTAATAAGTGTGTTTCCTGTAAAAAAAAAAAAAAAAAAACTCGAGAATTAAACAGCTTCAAATATCTGTATGTTACCCCTCTTGCATCCATTATTTAATTCATTAACATTTATGGAAATATATTTAATAAATGCTGTTTGTCCTGCTGATCAAAAGAATACTTGTACTTCTCATAGATAATGACACTCTGTTAGTAAAGAACTGCTAAGTAATTATCATGTGAACATTAATATTTGAAGGTTTGATTAGACATAGAATGGTTACTATTGTAGACACTCAAAAAAGTTAAAAAATGTAATCATCATTAAACATTTGCTTTTAAAATCCCTCTTACCCTCCCATGGAGTCTAAAACTCCTTGCTCAAATAGTCTAACCATCCAAGTAAACACATCCATCCAATACTCTGACAAAAAGCAAACAGAAAAAAAACAGTCTACTCTATTACAATCAGATATGATGTCATTAACAGTAAAATAAAGATGCACCTGTATCATTTAAAGCATTGTTAATATTATAATAATTATTTCACATCTTAACTTAACATGTGCATTTCCCAGTTGTGTGTGTTTCATAAGGTGTTAAAGTAAGATATGTTTACATGTCTTATTATTGTTTCTTATCTATGCAGAGTTTTGAAATTTATCAACTAGTAGTATAAAATATGGAAGACTGCTGCACAGCAATTTAAAATGCTTTGTGGTCTGTCTGACCATAAGACTGATGTATTTTCAAACCCTTCAGTTCTCTCTTTATATTAAAGTAAATGAATAGTTGTTCTACAATGTTTAAACAATATGTCATTATTTCTTTATATTCAGTGGTTTATTACTGTAAATTAAAGCCTCCTATATTATTTCTTTCTTGTATACAGTTTGTTGGTTCTTTTCCTTTATGTATGAGACTTTCAAGTGTATTGACAGCATATTTATATCATGTGTGTCAAGCCTCTAATAATGAAGCTGTAAACATTATATATATATATATATATATATATATATATATATATATATATATAGGTTCATAGATTAGTACTAAGCTAACTGCTCTTGCGAGCCATTTTAAGCCTAGCCAATTATCTCTTGTGAGACTCAAACCCTGCACCTTGTGTTTGTAAGGCAAATACCTTAACCATTAGGCCACCCTTCCAACCCCATATATATATATATATACTCACTTCTCAGTTGATGCACGTAATCACGACTTACAAAACACTGAAACTGTGCACGGATACAAACATATTCAACAATAGAACCCAGCACTAGTTTACTGTGTTATAAACAGTTGTTGTATTTGAGCAAAATAAGGTTCGACCATATTTCTTTATCTGATTTATTAATCCTCCATTACAGTGGCTTTGGACTGCCACGACTCCACAACAAACAAACCGGTTCACCCAATAGACGTCCTCAGTGTTCAAATGCCCGGATCCACTTGCAATACATTCATATACATTTTTTCAGAACTTATTTAAAGTGACAGACCATTTTACAGCAAAATCCATTTTAGAGAGACTAACTAAGCTAATGTACTTAGCACATTATTGAAAAATAAAAAAAAAATAATAAAAATAATTAACTATCTAAAAAACACAAGACACAAATAGCCAATTATAAACAATGTATGTTAAAGATTGCTCACAAAACAATTAATAATGCTGAAATGCACTGTACAAAGTGTCTCCTCATGCTTTTATGTGTTTCAGAATTGCACCACTATGTTGTTTTTCTATTTTTACTTTTGTAATCACTCTTATTTTAGTAATGTCTCTTCTGCCTAACATTTATAGTCATTAAAATATAACTGTTTTTCTATTTTCTAGAGTTTCACAGTTGCTTTAAATAGGACTCTAAATCAGCACCACCCTGTATGTCATTGCTCATTGTGCTATTTTGTGTAAAGAATTGTGCTGATTGCTTTTGAATCCAGAGTAAAACTGTAAAGGCATCAGGATTATGCTAACCTGAAGACCTAAATACTTACTGTTAATGCTAGTACAACTAATATATCCCAGTATGAGTAATGTGATGACTTGTGAATGTGTATGTGTTTAGTGTATTAGCAAGAATTTCTTGTTCTCTTTGGTCTTTGAATTGCTTAAGGAGTTTGTGTAGGCTAGCTCATTGGCAATAAATGTGCTGGCCCTTGGTTTAATAGCTTGTTTCACGAGCTACTTATTGCATTTAACTTAAAGACATGGGATAGAGCTATCTGCATAGATATGCAAACTGCTTTCTGCATTTTATTTACATTCTTTTGTTGCATCAGCCTATATCATATTCTGATCTTTCTAAATGTATGTTCGGAATGGCTGTATTAAAAATGTGCAATAATCAGTGTGGACAAAAAGGATCTCATTTTACTTCTGCAGCAGCCACCCTCAAATTTTAATTGTGCAAAATCATAGTAAGTGGTTTCTTCTTAAGAAAGCTTTTATCTCCTTAGGCTTTTTTTTAAACTGACTGCTGTTTATTGGGTAGACGCAATGGCCATCATAATAAAAAAATTGAGGAATGACCTAGAAGAATACAATAGAACATTTACAAGCATCATTTCCAACACAATCAAAGAAGGGTAAAAAGCTTTAAAATAATTGAAAGAGTGCTATAAAGTCAGATTTATTTATTGCAGTTATCATGGTGTACCATTACACGAGTAAAGCATAAATATTACTATATGAAGAGAACAGCGTAACAGTGCTGGAGAAGTATAATATCCCCATTATTTACACTCGCTCTCCCTGGTGTTATTGAACAACACATTTTAAGGAGTTGAGAAACAAGGATATGTTGCTCAGACAGAGCATGTTGTCAAATCAGTCAAATGAAGGGAGGGAGGAACAAGAAGACAAAGGAAATATGAGGGAAGTCTATGAAAAACCAACAAAATGCCTGCAAGTTGAGACCTCCCAGATGTCATAATATTCACAACTAATCTTCTGAACTCCAGATAAAATAGCAAAAATGCTTTTTCTTTTCTTTTTTTTTTTTTTAACAAGGGGATTGTGTTATGATCCATTGTACATTCGTATTTTAAACTTCATCCCGCACTCTCTTACTTTAAATATGCAAACTGCATGGTTGCATAACCATGGAGAAAAGTGAAACATCCCACAAGACTCGATCAGTATTTCATATATTGTGATCTTACAGTATTTCAAAGCAATACCATTTCCATTTGGGACTCGTACCTTAGGGAATCAGGGTAAAGGAGATAAAAATCAGTGAGATACTTTTTGTTGACTAGCAGACTTTCTGCAAATAGAAGGTAGGTACCTAATATCACCTTCAGTGTGAAAGTAAATACAGCCAGCTTCATTGAAAAAGAGCGACAAAACCTTGACTGTGGCTCAGGTAACTTTGACTTCATTAGCAGTTCAATTGTCTACATGAATTAACATAGGGAAGATGACCATGCCTGTCCTTGGGGGAGAGCATGGTTTGCTTGCCCTCCTTAAGATGAGGGGTAATAACCTGAGGACAGTCCAACAACATCTGTTGAGCTCACCAAGCTGGAAACCTGGCAATTTTCACAGGCAGGTACATAGAAAGTGCACATAAAGAAAAATAGTGACGATCACAGTGATGTGTGTTGTGCATGCCCACTCAAAGGGAGGGTCAGAGCCATGAAAACTGGAAGCTCTCCTCAATGTTGCCTGTGCCTGTCACATCATGGATTTATCTCGCTCTGATAAGAGGAAATGAATAAGCAGCAGTAGCAGTTCATGATCAGTAGGCACATGAAGCCAGGAAAAGGATAGAGAAAAGGTGAGAGCAAATAAAAGTGACAGACAAGAGAGATGGAGAAGGCAGTAACCTCCAGGATTATCAGAGGTAGGAATGATACACATCAGATGTGTGGACATCCTACAATATTTAAAAGTAGCTACAACACAGAATGTCAGTACTGCCTCTTTCAAATGCAGCGATGTGGCTAAAGAAAGCCCATCCTCCCCTAATATTAAACAAAGTAGTAACTGTTGAGGGCTCATAGAGGAACAGAAAAACCCAAAGTTCAGAAGTAAGCCAGTTATTGTGGCATGGAGATTGCTAACAAAAAGGACCAGCAAGACATGAGATCAGCTGCTAAATGACTTAATTATATAACCAAGCTGAAATTGATGCCCTTTCACAGCTTTGGCTGTCAAGGCCAGGCAGTGGGTTAGATGAACATGGAGATATCTCTATCTAATGACATCTCAGAGCTGCTTAAGATCCTTTGGCAAGATAGTTATATCACAGAGAATCCCTCTTTTATGGAATAGACTTCTTTTGTATATAAACCAACATAGTTTCCTCAACGAAAGTGGTCAAAACTAGGTACAAATAAACAATCATGTCAATGGGTATCTGTAATTTCAGGTATTACTCTTAGGCTACTAATGATCCTCAGGATCAACATCATTTTATTAGCCTGTGAACCTATGATCCCCAGAGTGGTTTTTAAGGTTAGGCCAGGACCAAGCATGGAACTTAGCCAAAATTGTAAGGCCCAAGTAAAAGGGAAGAGATTCTTTTTAAAAGGTTAACTCAATAATTTAAGTAACACAAAAGAAAGATGTCTGGACTGCAAAAAGACACTATATATGGAGCTGGATTTCAATAATGAAGGCATAAAGAATAAAATGTATTTAATATCAAATGGCTAATTAACTGAAGTAATGGAAGTTGGTGAAAATTGCTAAGAATAAAGAAATACAAAATAATGAGAATAATGAGGACGAAGTTATAGTTTAATAAAGTTATCCATAATTCTATGTCATGATATTATGTTTAAAATGATTTTAAATAAATCAGTGACATTGTTACTGGGAAAGGGAGAGGTGTTGTCAAAAACTAATATTATCTCTCCTTCAGGCAATTTATGGCATATCAAAAATCAGTGGTTTACTGAAACCAGATGTGCAACATGTGAAACATGTACTTACAATTTTATTTTATTTATTTTTGAACCTTACTTTATTGAGTTTGTTTCATTCTTAATTCATTTTTAACAAGGAAAGGAATTATGTTGATGCAATGATCTACATCACCTATTGAATGTAAAATAAATACACTCATCATGACACTGATAAACTTGTCAGCCCACATATCTTAAGTTACAAAGCATGCCTAAAAACAGCTAGAGGAATTAATTGTCAGCCAAAATACTGGATGTAAATGAATGGAAGATGTATGTGTGGGTACATATGTGGGTGTCTGAGTGTGAAGTCAAACCAATGATGCTGTAAACGTCACACTTCTGACATGTTTTACACCATGTAATGCAAAACAATAACTTGTGTTTACAATTTTGCTGAACCCTCATGTTAAATAAAATAACACTTGTCTAATTTGTTCCCCACCTGCTTCTTCTAGACATTGTCTACCTTATTTATGCCAGATGAGTGACCACACACAGCCTTAATCTGTTAAGACAATGTTTCACTTCTAATAAGCTATGTAAGAGAATGTTGGCCTTTTTTTCTGTAATGTCGTGTCTTCCTTTGCATCCCATCTCCAGCCTATCCACATTATGTCTTCTCTAACATCTTCTGTGTCAGCACTGGAGCCCCCCCCCCACCTCATTCACCATTACACCAATTATATGGTGTTGTCCTTTCCCAAATTCACTCAGTGGAAGTTTTTTCCCTCACTTCTAGGCTGCTCTGCAGCCCTATAACATATATATTTGCCAGTAACCATGTCACTGATTTATTTAAAATCATTTTAAACATAATATCATGACATAGAATTATGAATTACTTTAGATTTGTTTAATTATTTTACAGTACCTTGTCCACGAACGCCAGTAATATATGGCATTCCAAAATTACACAAGTCCATATCCCAACCCCTTATGAGACCTATAGTATCAGGAAGGGGGTGGGTAACATAGCCACTTTCTATGCACATACAGGGCATTTTAAGTAATTACTTGCCATTTTGTAAGAGTTATATAAAAGATACAGGTGACTTTCTGTCTAAGCTATATCAATGGTATAAAAGTGAGAATGAAACAAGTGATATTTTAATCGTTACACTTGATATAAGCTCTCTATTTACTGTAATTCCGAATTAATATGGCATTAACTCAATACGTAACTTTTTATGTAAAAATACAGGTATGACAGGAAGAGCAATATAAAATATATGTAGTATGATAGAGATAGTACTAACTAAAAATGCCTTCCTTTTTGATGGTCAGCCTTATTTGCAGATATCTGGTGGGGCCATGGGCATGCCCATGGCCAACACATATGCTAATATCACATTAAATGAATGTGAAAATTAATTTGTGTAAGTGATAAGAATGAGTATAGAGATAGCATCTTGTTTTATCAGCATTTTGTAGACAATGTTTTTTTTTATTTGGAAAGGTAATGAAGACGCTCTGAAAAAGTTTGTTGAGTTTATAAACACTACCATGTCCTTCTGAAAGTTTACAATGAATTACTGTAGAGAAAAACTATCCTATCTTGATGTACAACTGATTAATGACTCTGGGATAATACAAACATGTGCATAATAAGGAAATTCAAGTGAACAACTATACACATGCTAACAGCATGCATGCTAAGGACATTTTTTGTGGGCTAGTAAAGGCACAATTTTTACGAATAAGTAGATTAAACACAGAAAATGATAAATGTACAGAACAAATGAGACAGTTGATGGATGATTTTATGAATAGAGGGTATAAAAAGGAAATGGTATCCGGAATAATAATGGAAATTTTTAATAATAGAATGATAGTTGCTTCTCCATACTTTAGTATAGTGACAGAAAGTTCACAAATATACACCCTAAAGTATGTTATATAACATTTTAATAGAATGACTATGGACACAGAGAATATTATTAGAAGAAACTGGCGGATACTAATTTCTATGCCAGAATTATTAAATATTTTGGTAGATAAGCCATATTTTACTTATAGGAATAGTATGAATTTAAGAAGACAACTATGTTATAAAGACTTTAAGGTTAATACTGCAACAATTCCTAGTGATAGATATGGCACTGTGCCTTGTTACAATTGTAGCTGTTGCGGTAGTATTGGTAACTTGTCAGCATTTGGACACCCAGTAACTAAATATAAGTCTAATATAAGAGATCAAGCAATGTGTAATACACCTTTAGTGGTATACCTGGGTACATGTGTGAGATGCACATGTTTCTATGTAGGAAAGTGCTCAAGACGATTGAAAGATCAAATAATAGAGCACAAGTCAGATATAAGGAGGAATGTCCTAACAAATGCTCTGACTAGACATATAAATGAATATGGCAATACACATGCTTTTAAATTCAAGGTAGTGGAAGTTATTCAAAGGAATATAAGAGGAGGGGGCATAAATAATAAACTAGATATTGCTGAGTATGGGTGGATTACTAGATTAGATGCTGACAAGTTTCCCAGTTTAAATAATATGATAACTATAAAGCCATATTTAGTGGAGAAGCAAATGCAATATAAATGACATGAGAGTATGTCTTTTTAAAATGTTTGCATATTTCTTTTATTGTAAGTAACGTAATGTTTTACTTGATTAATGATTGCTAATTGAATTTGGTATTTTATTGGCTGGCTGTGTTGTGCTATTATGCAATGAAGGGTATAAAATGTATAGTACTTTTAAATGAATTGTAATGATAACTGAGGAAGGGTGTTTCTCGAAAGCTTTTATCTTGTATAATAAATCAAGCATTTCTACTACTGTGGACTTATTATTCTATTAATTTAGTAATAAGTGTTCTTGGTGGCTTACTGCAGCTAACTCGTCTACATTGTATTTGCTGACATAGATATTGGCCATACGGATAACAACATATACAAAAAAACACACTATTGTGTGTGGATTTCCAACACATGGCAGGGTATTGCATGCATCTGCCACATGTAATAGCAATGCATATTGTCTAAAATATCTGCAATTGATGTGTGAATTAAGAAGTGATCCGTTATAATGAATGGTACAGCAGTATGTGAGACTAATGGCAATGCCCATGAGCACAAAGTACAGCAGTGCAATGTTTAATGTCAATAAGCAAGGAAGCTGTCACTGTAATTTTGTACACATACTAAACAATATATGGAGCACCCACTATAAGTACGTCAGATCTCAATACATGTGCCACATGATCACTGTTCCCCTGACACTGCCAGTGAAAATGTTATACTGTCATGAAATCTTGACATCCATCCATATGTGCTCGTGAGATGTATTGCTATGTTTGTGACTCAGTACAGTCACGCTATGGCTGTACCTGTGCTACAATTGGACTTCAGGCTGTACATCACCTCCAAACAAAATCTTGGATATGAATCAAATGGTACACAGCAGATCTGTTAACACAGTCATAAAGCTCTGTTTCATGTCATTACTGCTGTTGTATATCATACTCCTATATGTTTATCAGTGGAAATGTGTGGCTGAGGGCCCTGATACTGTATGTGGACACATTACAGCTGCAGTTCATGCAGAACTGTTATTGACACAAATGCTAACAGCCACACAATGCTGCTGGGGACCACCTGTATACGCCCTGTGAATAGCAGCACAATAGTGCGTACAGTGAATTCCCCAAGGTTGCAAGTGAATCCCAACATGTCATATGTTTGTATGTTTAACAGCATTACAGCATGTGGATGAACACAGCTGTATATACCCATGTAATCAGTATGATGTAATATTGCTGTATGTCAGATAACATTTCCAGATGCTAGGTGTACACATGCACACCTGTGCCATACTGCAGCTGTCACTGGGATGGTTGAATGGGAATCATGTAGAACATTGATAGACTCTGCTACAACAACACATGCCTTAGTAAGACAACAATATACCTAACATCGTTTCATGTCCCCAGTCCTCAGGAGTCATATTACTACAGCTGTTATGGAAGGAACATCTAACCAAATGGCAGCAGTGGCCATTAGTACAGTAGTTCAAATCACAGATTGGAATACACTGTTGCAGGGTTGCAGTACATCCATACCTCAGCTTATCATCTGTAGATGACAACATTGACATGTGTAATTGTATAATATTCAGAGGGTCATAGGACATTACTAGGTTACCAGCCTAGAGCACATAAAATCCTAGCCAGCATTATACCATTTAAACACAAATCTGTATAGCTATGTGATGGAAGATAGTAGGAGTATTTGTGTGTGTGTGTGTGTGTGTGTGTGTGTGTGTGTGTGTGTGTGCATGTGTGTGTTTGATTTTATTATGGACTGCCTCTGTCCATGTGTGACATGTGCACCACCCCATGACACAATTAGCAATCACACATTCAGTGATGTGGAGTTAGCTTGCAGGGGTTCAAGGAGGGTTCCTGCTTCACAGTGTGTGTGAATGTATCTTTGAGATGATGACATCCTCAGTGTCCCACAGAAAGGATATGTGGACAGAGGGAAAAAAGGGGGTGTTGAATTCAGGGGGCTATGCTTCTCCTGTGTGGGAGCCAAATGGAAAAAGATTCAAAGCTTCATATGATGGCGATAATATACCAACAACCACACACACAAGTTGACTGAGGTCAGATTCGAACACAGCACATATGTAGGTATACAAGCTGGATTCTTTACAATGTAAGACTATGGCCACCACAGATGTCTGAGCTTAACAGTGTCAGAGAACACTTTATAGGGGATGACATTGTTAGTGTATGCAGAGAAGATGATGTTTAGGAGAAGTGTCTAGCATAGCAGTGGATTTGCAGTTTGGTGTAAAACTATCTCCAAACTATCCTTGAATGAACACACACACACACCCACACACACGGTCAAAATGACTTGACTGCAGTGAGTTTAGAACCCCTACCTATCTAATCACACAAACTAGGGAATGCAGTACTTAACACTTGCACCAACACAGCCATCTGATTTTAACACTGCCAGAGTGCACATTATAGGGGATGGCATCATCAGTCTATGCTGAGAAGGTGATGTTTAGGAGGAGTGTCTGACTCAGATGTGGACTCTCATCCCAGTGTTAAATTGTCTGCAGATTTTTAGTTGAATGAAGACCAAGTGCACACACTAATATTGACTGTTGTGAGATTAGAACACCTACTTTCTAGTTACACAAGACACAGAACACAGTACTTTAACTCTATCATCATCACACAAGTTTATCTTTAACACTGTCATGCTGCAATTTATAGAGGATGACATCATCAGTGTACTCTGATAAGATTTTGGAAGGAGCACCTGACATTGATGTGGACTCGCATTCCTGTGTAAAATTGTCTGTAGACTGATAGTTGAATGAAAAAACACATACTCTCTCAAGTTGACTTCTGGGAGAGTAGAACCCTTACCTATCTAGTTACACAAGCTACAGAACACAGTATTTAATGCTAGCACCAACGCCCAAGTCTATCTGTAACAGTGTCAGAGTGCACTCTATAGAGGATGACATCAGTGTATGCGGAGAAGTTGTTGGGAGGGGTGTCTGACATATTTGTGGGCTCACATCCTGGTATAATATTGTCTGTAGACTAATAGATGGATGGACACTCACACCCTCATGTTGACTATTGTGAGATTAGAACCCCTACCCATCTAATTACACAAGCTAGAGAACACAGTACTTAACGCCAGCACCAACACAGATGTTCTAGTTTAATACTGTCCAAGTATACTTTACAGTGGATAGTATCATTAGTGTATTCTGAGAAGAAAATATCGGAGTGTCTGCCTGAGCTATGGACTTCCATTCTGGTGTAAAATTCTCTGCAGACGGATAGTTGTCTGAAGACATGCACACACATGCTCAAGCTGACTGCTGTGAGATTAGAGACCCTACCTGTCTAGTTACACAAGCTACAGAGCACATACTTAACTTTCACCATTGCACAAGTTTGTCTTTAACACTGTCAGGTTACACTTTATGTGTATGCTGAGAAGATGATATTTGGAGTAGTTTGACTTAGATGTGGACTCCCATACAAGTGTAAAATTGTTTAGAGACTGATAGTTGAATGAAGAGAGACACACACACGTTTATTTGACTGCTGTGAGATTAGAATCCCTACCTGTCTAGTTAATCAAGCTACAAACACAATAATTAATGGTAGTTCCACAACAGAAGCCCGACTTTAATAGTGTCAAAGTGCAATTTTTAGAGGATGACATCATTGTTGTATGCTGAGATGCTGTTGAGAGGGGTTAATGACATATATGCAAACTCACATCCCAGTGTAAAATTGTTTGCAAACTGATAGTTGAATAAAGAGGCGCACATACTTGAGCTGACTGCTATGAGATCAAAATCTCTAACTATCTAATTATACAAGCTAAAGAACACAGTACTGAATGCTTGCATCTCTGAAGAAATCTGATTGTAGCAGTGTCGCAGTGCATTTTATAGAGGCTGAGATCATCAGTGTATGCCGAGAAAAGGATGTTGCAAGGACTATATGAAATTGCTGCGGAGTCATGCAGCAGTGTAAAAGAATCTTCTGATTGCTACTTGAGTGATGGATCATGACCTGGACACATGCTCTTCTGACTACAAGCACACACACACACACACACACACACACACACACACATACACACACACATGTTGACTGCTCTGAGATTCAGCGCTCTACCTAACTAGTTAGACAAGCTAAAGAACATTGTAGTTAACACTTGCACCACCACAGAAGTCTGATTTTAACAGTATCACAGTGCACTTTATAGGGGATGGCATTGTATTGGTGTTGCAGGTAACATCTACTGTTATGAGGCTTGTGTGCAAAGCTTGGAGTTGTGATGTGATTGTGTGATTTTTTTTTTTTTTGTTGCAAAAGTGCATATAAACTCATTGTGGCGACCTAAGTAAAAGAAGCTGTCATGAATGCATAAGTGAGACAGACATGTACATGTTTCTTAGGATGTTGTATAGATGACACGCACATACAAACACACACAATTTGGAATCACCAGTAGTGCAATGATGGAGCTATGTGTCTACATAGTCAGATGAAGGTAAGTCCATATTAATACAAGTTACTGACAATATCAGTGGGATATCATCATGGATGATCAGTGTCCAGTGTCACTATAAACCCATACCAAATGTAATAATGCAGTTGCACTGTAATTCTTTAGTCCGTTTGACATTGGTCCAAGTACTGATGCATCATTTGCAAGTGCATGGCTGCAGGACACACATAAATATCAGAAAGTATGTGTTCATTCAGCTGTCCATGTCACTGCCCTTCTCTTGTGTTTATGAATGCATTTCCAAGTATTGGAGGATTACAGCCCAGTAACCAGAGTTAGACATTCTATACACCACTTTACAAAGTGCATCGCCAAGAAACTGATTTGGGTGGATGATGAAAAAGTGTAAGCACCTGCTTGATCTGAATATAAAGAATTCAACTTGGATTTGTGAATTAGCAGTATCCACTGGTGCTCTTTGCTAAACTGTGCTCAATAGGGACATACTGTAACTGACCTGGTTGGGGTTAACTGCAAAACACATCTGTTTGTTGTTATTTTATGTGTCAGGCTTGCAAGATATGTTATGAGAGAAATTGCTGGCAGCTAGTATGATGTTCATGCTGTAGTCTGTGTTTGCAATGTACTGGCCCAAGTTTTATTCCATAATAACTGTTAGCCTTGCCTTCTCTTTTTGTGCAACATTAAGCACCAACCAAACGCTGTTCTCTGCTTAAAGAAAACAATGAAAAATGTAATGTATTGCACCTTCCTTCACACAAGCAGAGGCTCATCAGCAATACGTGACCATCAGCATTCTGGACAGTATTGAGTAGGGAAAATACACATGATGCCTACCTTTCCCTGTAGCACAGGGTTTAAGAGCCGTGAGCTCCTGTTTAGAACACAGGTGAGCTAGGGTTCAAATCCAGATGAATCTTTTGTTTTTTTTTTTTCTACAAATGGAATCAGGATGTCATTAGCTAAGTAAATGTGATCAGGACTACAAATGAGACTATCAATGACTACACTAAATATGTATTAAAATGTATTATTATTTATGTATGCGTCTTCACAAAATTGCATCAGTCATGCTCACCTTAATACACTTGTACAACTAGTAGCTGCTTTGCAGGCCTCATTGCAAATCACAAGTTAATGTTGTGTACAGCTTTCTACAAATGACAAGGGGTGGTACATCTTTTGAGATAATTAGCATGACTTAGCAGATATGCTGACCGTGTAGGCCTGGATATCATGAAAATTGTGTGCACTATGCTTCTTACCAGTAATGACAGCTTCCACATCATATTAGATGCACATTTCATACATCATCCTACTAAAGATGCTACAGTATATTGTGATGAGACGAGGAGGTGATGACAGACACAGGGCTGTATAGGACGTAGGAGGTTCTGTCCAGACACATTCACAAACATCCTAATGATGTGTTGGTATGATGTCTTCTCAATCAGAATATATAGGAGATATAGACAGACAATAATTAATACATCCATATACAGCTGCTTGAAGAAGATGTGGGGCATTTGAAATGTAATGGTGTCATGTAGGAATTGATTTTTGTCAGTTATATCAGTTGTGGTCCACCTTACAGTTTACTTGATAGGCAGACATATTGTACTTATGTAGGAGAAGGGGTGGACAGATGGAGAGACAACAGATGCACAGGAAAGAGAACTCTGAAAACAGTCCTTAAGAGTATCCCATACTGCTGGGTTATAATTCTTGACTAGACGCAAACATATGTTTATACAGCTGATCATCACCTGAACATACAGGGAATCATATAGCAGATTTTGAAACCTTGCACACTACAGGAGTGCTGATAACCTGTTGGATCAAAGTAAGTGTTGGTATTATCCATCAGTAGAGTCATGACAGAATGCAGAAACCATGAGATTTACATCCATCATGAAGGTGTGAATACAAGTAGAGATGACAGAATGCAGAAACCATGAGATTTACATCCATCATGAAGGTGTGAATACAAGTAGAGACGGGCATACACATGACATTGTTTTGAGTAATATAACACTCATGGTCATGTTTTTGCTGTGTTCTCATTAATCTGCCATGCTTTGCAGCATGAAATGGCTTACACAGGGGTAAAGAAAGGTTAGAAGAGAGACAATAGGGTTATGATAAGCAGAACAAGGTTGGATAATTGTCATAGTTGTGGGGATGGATGTTGCTTCAAATACTCTCTTTTGGCCAGTAGTCAATATATCTCCATGAGAGCTCATAACTGAGGCAAATGTTAAGATGTGGGGTATTAAACATCATAGACATATGACATCATGCTAAGAAATGATAGGAGATGAATCTAGAATCAAATCCTTGATGCTATGGGCAAAAATAATGTAGGCAAATGATTTATATTAATGTTCCATGTAGAAAGTTGTACATTGTTACATCCAGAAGTCTGAAGAACTGTCAGAGTTGCTTTTTCAACGCAGTGCCTTTACTCAGTTATAACTCTCTATTTCTATAGGGAAATGAGTTTAAACAGTATTGGGCGGAGACAACTAGACTAGTGCAGCCAATGGCAAAAGCTCACCAGGTTTTACCACAGGACATAAGCAGCCATTCACTGCTGCTCGGCATTGGTGCACAAAGCCTGACTCTATACAAATGAAGAGAACAGAAAGTGAAAGCAATTTTTATGAGCCATTTCTGGCCATGTGTGTTGTTTGTGAATCTACTTTTTTGACTAGATTAAACGTGAAAATCAGGTTGATAGGAAAGTGGTGAGATGGGGTGGCAAGCAGAGAGAGGAACAAAGGGTAAGCAATACAAGAATTTGCAGGAGGGAATTAGGACAGAACCATAGATATCCACTTCTTCAACACAGCAATGTGCACATATAGACAAAATCTGATGAATTTGGACTGTCACCTCAACATGGATATGTGACAATGAAGTTGTATAGCCAATTGGACCAAATAAAGCATGTGAAGAAGACGCATATTTGAAGTAGAGAGTTATGTATGGGACAGTCTTTTTGGATTTCAAAAAAGTGGGGAATTTTGGGAATAAACCTCTGAATGTGAGTGCCTGGTAGGGCAGGTGAGGAAACAGGTGCAGACAAACATGATATTGAAAACATATACAGGGATGGTGATGGACATAAAAAAGTTGAGAGACAGCATGATTGGGGATAGGTAGGGGACATCTGAGGCAAATTCCTGTCAAGTGTGAGAACAATGGGAATCTAGTCCCTCCTTCAGAACTGCCATCACTGTCCCCTTATTCAGTTGCCTGTGAGACTACTTGACATGGGAGTCTCTCTTCTATTTTAGTAAGCAACTTCTCCAGTCATCTGATGTGGGCACCAAGACTGGTCTCCTCTGCAGATGCAAAATAGTGGATGAGAGAAAGAGAGACATGAAAGAATTATGCATACCAGTCTTGACTATCTACACCACTGTGTATTATTTCAAGTTAATTTATCTGTACACTTACACAACTCTGAAGTGTTAACAGTTCAAAACTCGTCCAGCCACAGGTTGAGTTGTGTCTGCTAGCCGCTCTTAAGGTCATTGTAGTGATGCCCACACTGTTTTTCAGTGTGTGGTATGCTAGTCACACTTGAGACAACCTTGGCAAGGCTGTTGCAAGCCTCAGTTTTCTACTGAGACCCACTGTAGCCCCCTGCACCAGTCTATAGCTTTAGATTTTCATGAGGTGTGCATCAAAGATCTTTGACTCCTCCACTCTGCTTTGCCCTGAATTTGACACAATCCTTCCCATCTCCTGCTATATCTGCAAAGGTCTTCCAGCAACAGTAGGATTGGTTTCCCACCAAATTATGATATTGCATTTTATGACCAGTGTACAAACCCACAGAACCATGCAAATCTGCACAATGGTAAGCAAACAGAAACACTGCCAAACAAAGAGGAAGGGAGTTTATGAAACAACAATGATGGTGTGACATTTTGCATTGATTTATGGTATTTGTGCTGCTATACCTGGTCACACTTTGTCCACTGGTCAACACTGAAAAGCTAAATGATTTGTCTTTTAAGTCATGACTTTGGAGGGATCAATGGGTTACTTGACATCTTTTCTATGACTTACACACTGTTAAAAATAATTTTTTAAAGCTGGGATTCAAACCTATGTAGAATAGAATGCGTGCATTTTGTCAACCATGGTCATTACAGATATACAGCTTAAAGAGTGAGCGATGCTATACTTCAGTTAAACTTCAGTTAAACCTGTATGTGTGTGACATCAAAATGCCCTGCTTGTGCATATTCAGGTGTGGTGCAGGACTAATGTCTGAGAATATACTGGAGATGGGTAGACTTGCATGACTTTCATAATAGAGTTTGGGGTTATGATGCAAGCTTTACAATATATTCTGTTTTACAGTTTTACTTGGGCTACTGAAGGGGTGTAGATGATCAGAGATATAAAACTTAATTTTTTTATTACATAATCATCATCGTCATGCTAAACCAGTTACATAATGCATATGATATTTACGAAAGTATGTGTATGCAAGCTGTAATGATATACACACACACACACACACACACACACACACACACACCTTTGTTTGGTACTTTAAAAAAGTATGTGTAGGCAATCAGTAATGATACCTTTCTGCTAGACATATATATTGCTATGTAGTATTACCTTTATAATCAAAGTTTTGTGAAAAATTACAGTGGGAATGAGCTGGATTTCAACCATGGCTCACCCATGTTCCATGAACTCACTGCATTTACACCTGGTGACACAGAGAAAGCTAGGCAGCAGGTGTATTTTGTACACTCAGCACTGTCCAGAGTGCTGACAGCCATGCATTTCCACTGAGCCTGTTTGTGTAAAGGAAAGCAAACCAAATTACATTTTTCAGTTTTTTTTATAAGTTGTGAACCCTGTATGTGATTAGATAGGCAGCATGCAAATATAAACGGCAATAGCAAACATATATTACTTTTGTAAATACTCATTATGATGCTTCCTCAATAAAAATGCCTACTGCTGGACTCTAACTCCACTTTACCTATGTCCCTCCTTTTTAGCTCTAAGTATTTACACCTTGTGCCACAGAGGCCGTCAGGTAAGAGGTGGAACTTCTGAAGACATTGCCATCAATGTTTCTGATCACTGTGTAGTGCTGCTACGTGAGTTTGGTCTTTGTAAGGTAACTAAAATAAAAATTTTCACTCTTTCCGTAAGCCACAAACCATGTTTGCACTATCCCATGCACTGTGTATAAGGCAAAAGTAAAAAAAAAAAAAAAAAACAGATAAAGGAAACAAAGGTTAAACAATGAGACAGCTCTTGATTTAAACCAACAGTCTATTGCACTTACACAACACAGTACTAGTGGGTTATCTCTGCCACAGACACACCTTTGCAATATTAATCAAATCATGTATATGCAAGCAATTCACATTCCATATGCAGTATTAAACAATTCATACAGTTGGGCATTTTCAGTTGATTGTAAATGTGTTGATAACATATTTAGTGAAATGAGTGATCACACAATATTTATGAATATGTTTGCAAAACTGCAGCTCTGTCTTCCCTTTCTATTCTGGAAATCCTTCCCTTACCTCTGCTTTACTATCACATATGCAATCCCTAGTGCATATTCTTTTATTTTTCTGTCAAGGTGTGATAGAAATACACAACAATGAACAACAGTTTTGAACAAAGTCAAGAAACTGTGCTATTATGCCAAGGAAATATACATGTTTAAAAGCTCATTGTTTCTTCCACACTTTGTAAGTGTATCCTCACTGCTACACCCACTTCACTGAAGGTTTTCTATGCATTACAGTATTTTGCTTCAGTCAGAGTAATCATTCTCAGTTGCAAGCCATTAGCACCTAATACCGGTGTAGAGGTTACACTATGTTTACATGTGCTACATGAAGTCAACTTTGGTGTTCAGCAATTCTAAGGAGTTCAAACCTCATTTGCATCCTCAGAGTGCTTAGAGGGCTGAACCTATATAGAAAGGTATCCATGTAGCTAGGTAACTTGAAGAGGAGGTACTGTTTTCACTCATGCTTATTGCTCTACCCAGAGTGCAGAGATAAGTACACTTTTTGCACTGCTTTTTCTATAGTGGGTCTTTCAGATGCATGGGCCAGGTTATTTGGTCAACTGTGCATGACATGTCAGTTATTGATGGCATTGCTGGGCAACTCGCACACATTCTAGTTAGCTAAATTAGCAATTACCAGTTATGCAAGTATATGCCATTCATTCATGTTTTCAAGTGTTTATTTTTCTAGTACAAGTTCCACACTGACTGCCCTTCAGTTTCAACTGATGTTATTCAGTGCTATTTCTGTCTGATAACAGTACACAGCCATTACAAGGGGAAGTGAAGGATGTAAGCATTGCCTTGCATCAATTGTACACTATGCATGTGCATAGGTGAAAGGTGTACCCCTTAGGTGGTCAGCATGTGCTATATCCATTGCCTGTTGTACAGGGTGAGGGAATACTGTGCACACCTATGTCTACCTACACCCAGAGCAGTCAGGGGTTCCCCCTTTGATTCATCACCTGCATGTGGATGTGGTGACCCAGTCAGTGGTAATGGAATGTGTGTTCCTACCCCTAATGCTCCTACTGTGGCTGTTTCTGCAGAATGATATTGTATAGGATAGCAGAGACTGCAATAATTTCTGCACAAATACTGGGGTCATACTGCAACCCCCCCCCGATATATCTAGGTACCAAAACTGTGAGTTTGGTAGCCCAAACACATACTTTGTGATGATTTTTATTCAAGAGCGTGCCTCATTATAATGTTCTTCCATGGGTGTGGTGTGCATTGCCGAGGGGTGTTATCAACCATGGTTCCAATGCATACCCTGCATCTCCCAGTAAATGGTCTTCTGGGACACCACCCCTGGAAAACCTCTGGTAAAGCTGTGAGGTGTGCCAGATATGGCAGCTGTGGTAACTGCTGGGGTTACCAGCTCACGCACCCAGGATGACCAGGCAGTTAAAGGAGTGGAACCCCATTCTGTTAATATAGACCCTTCACTGTTCCCCAAGTGGTGGTTGGATCTCAAATTTGGTGCAGTCTGTAGCTCCCAACACTTCAGGGAAGTATGCTACTAGGTGGAACTCCTGCTTAGTTCTAGCTCTGTTCTTGGGAGTACAGGGAAAAAATATATGTGTGTGTGTGTGTGTGTGTGTGTGTGTGTGTGTGTGTGTGTAGTCACTGGCATGCTGTAGAATAGCATTTAGGAATTGGTGGTAAACCCAGGATGCTGATGCCTCTGCCACTCCCAGAATGTCCCTAGTGGGTCTCTGAAAGGTTACTGTAGCTAAAATTCTAAGTGCTACACATAACTTGGTCTCCACCAGTATGGTTTCCTTTAGGTTTTTCCTTGATTTCAGGTGAGGATGACAGAGGTTACAGAGTTCCCAGATTGTGTCTCTATCCACCCTGTAGTACTCTACTATTTCCACTTCCTGCAGACCATGAAAAGATAAACAGGGTCTAAATACCCTCCTCCGCCTTCTTGCCTGAGGTCTGTCAGCAGCAACAGCAGCATAGAGTTGAGCCTGTTGCACATACACATCAGAAGAACAGCAGCAGCAGCCCCTAACATTCTTTCTTTCCTGTGTACTGTATTCCAAAAGGTTTAGGAGTACATGGTAGGCAGCTAGACGGAACATAGACGATTTCTTTATAGCTTGCTAAATAGCTCTACCATCTTCGACTGGTTGATTAGCATGTAATTCAGCTGCTTATGCAGTCATCAGAAAGGTACAATGTTTATCTTGTTTGCATAGTTCTGCACAGAGTGTAGAGCCATTTACTGAACACAGATCAGTGCGCTGTCATGTGCTTGTCACTCCACAATACAAACTAAGGGTGACTGAATTCTACTTCATTAGTGTGTGTGTGTGTGTGTGTGTGTGTGTGTGTGTGTGTGTGTTTTTTTTTGGATTTTGAACTTTTGTCATTCCCACCCATATCTTAGAAATGTCCCTGATACCTCCACCTGACATTTGAGCTTTGCTTTGAGGTGACAGTGATGTAGATTCTTCTGTTTCTGAATGATGAACTTCATATGTTTGTTCTGTAGTTAGTGTTTTTATCCAATTCAGGGTCATTGATAAGCCAGAGCCAATCTCCTCACTCAGTGGAAGCAAGGTGGAGATACCAATCCCAGCCAGGACACCAGTCTATTTCAAAGTAGAAACACTAATTGATACATCTCATGCAGAAATATGGATGATTTGGAGGTAGACATAATCTAGTGTTTAGTGTTTTTTAGAATATGACTTAATGTTCACCTTTAGTGTTTTGTGGTGACATGCTGATAATTTTGCTGCTTGCCCTTTTAATTTTTAACAAGATGTAATGATTGGTTAATTGAGAATGATTTAGGCTATATAAGGCCATTTATTTGTTTATTGATTTTAGATTCTGATGAAGTCCTTTCAAGCAAGATGAAAGTACTCAGACACTTTGAATAAAGTTTTATATGCAGTAATATTCGTGGAACTGGGAGTCTTTATGGTCCTATGCAGTCCGTCTTAGCCAGTGGTTTGCGGTTACTTCATATTTTGGAATATTTCTTTATTTGACATATGGAACAAACTGTTACTAGGTCATTCCAGCTTTTATCAACCATTATGCTAAAATTTACCTATGCAGTGCTTTTTGCAAGAAGAATATTTGCATTACTCTCTATATTATAGCTCTTTTCTTTTCATATATCAAAATATGATGAGAGAGTCATCAGTGGTAGGTGAGATTCAATATTTGAGTATGGGTGATCGTTTCCTCTTGAGTTTGATTAGACAGAAGTTAGAAACAAAGACTTCCATGACAATAACTCCTGAATCTATCAAGTAAAGACTTATCACACAAGAAGTATAACACTGTGTTTACCATTACAAACAACATCAAGAGTAAAATAAGTAAATAAAAATAAGGCAAAAACCATTACTATTCAGAAGAAAAAGAAAAGCTACACTGTAGCAAAAATAATAGCAGGTTATGAAGAGTTAGGGTTCATTGCATGTACCATTAAAGACATTTTTCAGGGTTTGGCAATGGATATAGTTGGCAACATACTTTTGTAATCTTATTCTCAAGTTACACAAAGCAAAAAGTTTTAAGTAGATGAAGATCACAAAAGTGATAAATTTAAAAGGTGTAAAACTGGAGCTTAAGCAATGCAGAAGATGTCCAGTTCAAGGTCAAAAGTGACCCAGTTGTGATAATTCTGAGCTATACTATGTCAAAAATTGGCGGTGTGAGAAAATACATGGTGATAAGTGAGCATTATGTCAACAGACTGAAAGGCAACAGGAGTGGGATGAAAGAAGATAATCAGGAGGTTAATCCAGCTAGGATTGACCCCACTGATGATATGACATGGAAATTAATTCTTTAAAAGAAACATGGGACTGTCTGCTTAATAAAATTAATAACACACAATTGCATTACTGGTAAAACTTGTACCTAGCTTTAAGCTCCTGTGTGTCCCTCTTATATATCGATGTCTGTTTAGCTACTGATTAGAATATTTATCATATGGTTCTCTGTATTACATTTGCAGACATTTTTATTGTAGTTACTCAACACCTTATTGCAATCCTTTAAATTACACCCCTGCATAGAGCAGCCAACTTGTTAAAGGACCACCCACATGCATGCACCTCAACCTCTATCATAACTGAAATCCCAAAAAGTTAAAAATGAGAAGAGGTTCTACTACCCTACAGACTGCATGATGGAAAAACATAACTGGGGAAAACAAGATAAACACTTTTTTCAGCAGAAAAGACCACCTGCACCCCCCCTCCCACTTATATAAACTAAGCAAGGAAAGAGAAACAGTCTGTTCTTTTTCTCCATACTTGCACAGTTTTCAGTTTAGTAAGCAAACAGTGAAATAGAACCAGTCAATGAGTATGGTTACTACTGCTAGTAGTCATTGGTAAGAGAAGTTTTTATTTGCTGGTTACTGCTGACTAGGTCCAAGCTTCGCATGTAGATCATTCTCTACACAGGACTTACATATCTTGGTGTGGACTTTTCAACAACTGGGTTTCATCCATTGAGAGTTGAAGACCTGATGGATAACAGGCTATAAATACTCCTACAACTGAAGAAGGATCGGAGAAGTCAGGACTATTATACTGTGGTCAGCTGAGGTTTTCTATCTTCCGATATGCTTGGCAGATGGTACCTATGAGAGTCTAATGGTACCTTGAGGGGACTGGCCACACCAATGTTGAAATGCTTTGGTCTACTCATCTACTGCAGCATCAGCTTTTATGAGAGCTCCCATATCATCATTGTTGCCTGTGAAATCACTCATATCTTTCCACACCGTCCCCCTGAAATTACGGAGCAGACAATTCCTCATCATTAATTTTATCCCTGTATAAGCTCCACGAGGTGCCTGAACCATTAGTTGAACTGTGGTCACCTTGGCCATAGTCAGGACTTTGTCCCATTAAGCCAAAGAAAGTAGTGACAGAGATGTAATGTGTGTGAGAGACCCAGTTAGGTGGCATTTGCTGATCAGATCTGTCCTCAGGAGCCAAATTTTCTTTACTACAGACTGAAGTCATTACTTGCTTCCTATGACTGAGGTGATGCATGAGCCTTGTTCCCTTCATTTTTGTACTAATGAGATAGAACCTTTATAAATAAAGCAACATTAAATTAAAATGTATTATTAGAAAGGAAGGCAGATATGAACAAATATATAATTCAATAAAATACTCTCTCAACATTTGACTGCATCATTCTTCCTGGCTTTGCAATAACCATAAAAGTGTTTCATTAACCAGCACTTTAACATTGCCTTTAGTCATAAGTACAGTTTGTAAGATTCATTTTTACAAAACAGAGATTCTTAATGATTTTCAGAGAACAAAGCTGTAACAGTTATGGCTTCTAGTTTTAGGCTTTGAACAGCAAAACTCCACATCTATATCCCTCTAAAGTCATAATCTCAAACATTTTTGCTTATAGCTGTTGGCAATGTAGAAATAGCATATAGACAAACTTTAGTTACCACTAGGAAATCAAGGAAGTATTTACTGGGTATAACTTGTATGTTTTGACTGTTGTGTATATTTGCAGGCTTTTACATTACATGATTTTAGTACAAAAAAGTCTAAGTTGGATCAGAATGCTTCGATATTAAAAATGCATGCAATTTTCCTGCTTTTGATTAGAATATTCAGTCTGTGAATTACATTAAAAAGAGGGCAGAAATGTATCACATATGCAGACTACATGTAATTCGTCAAGAATAAACCATGTTATAGATTAAAAAAATTAAGGCACGTGTCTGAAACAATTTAAATTATGCCATAATATGCAGTCTATCCTGTTAATGAAAGATGTTAAAAAAAGAATGCAAAGATCCAGCCAAAATTGTATGTTAGGCTCTAGTTTTATTAATAATGAAGTATGACCCGATTCCACTTACTCTGTGGATATGCTTAATGACTTCTTCATTACTAGTTTTATAAAGAACCATGTCTTCCAAGGGCTAACTTTATTACACACTTAATCATAAGGCACTCATGATTTAAGGATTTATTTTGCAGATCCATCTTTAGTACAACATTCTCATAACTTGCCTGAAAATGAACAGATCTAGTTCTTAAAAGATCTAGAAATACTTGTTGGTTTGATGTCATTACTGCATAGATGCAACATGTTGTTTTGTTTTATTTTGCTGTGTTGTGCCTGTGTTGAAAAGATAGTACAGGGTACACAAATTCCCTAGTCATACATTCGCCTAAAATGGGCAAATGCTTAAGTAGAATACATCTTTCTGTGTATAGTGATAAAGCAGAAATGTAAGTTAACAGCATCAGATGGTGCAGTTATCCCCAACATATTACTGGGCACTCTATCACAGCACAGGAAAACATGAACAAAGGGAGGCACATTGCTAAACTGATGTAGGTGACAGTTTTGCATGCAGAAACTTCAAAATGAAATAAGTGGTGTACCACCCATCTGAGTTTTCTTCAATCCATTACATAATGGTAATTAGAAAATATTTTACCAGACATTATTTCTATACAGTGAGCTTTAATGAGTCTAAACTGTTTGCTTAGTGATACAAACATGCTTGGATATACTGTTGGCTTGATGTCTGCATTAGGTGTTGCAGACAAATTAACCACTGCATTTGTGTTTATATAATTAAATAGTGCTGTGATGGTGGTTTAACTCTGTTAAAACAATACAACTTTCAAATGAAAATGCATATGCAAAGCTTAGAGATCGCAGTTTTGCATTGCTTTAGTAACCTTTATTTTGATATAGATACATTCCTCATCTAAACTGCATGTACAAACCTGGCTAGCATGTTCACATGTATTTCTGACACCTGGGGAGACCCCTTCTTTTGGCATTCTTCACATTTACTTTTTTCCCTAGAGTGTACTCTGTGCTTAAAAAGTAAACTGCCAATATTAACTGTCAATCCACACCCACATTCCACAACTTTCTGTCTTGTTCAGTCACTTAATGTGGCTATGATGCTGCAGTATTTTTAAGATTGCAAAAATAATGTTTTCCAAAGACATTCTAATAATTAAGGGAACAAAGATAAGTGCAGTAGACTTAGATGAGAATTTATACATGATACCATAATTCTGAATAGTCTCCTCGTATATATTATTACACTTTTCTGGGAGAAAAAGTGATCTGGTGCTCAGCAACATGGGGGACTGCTGCACCATCCCCAGTATGTGGCCCTCCCTGGTGAGATCTGACCACAAATCAGTCTTGGAAAAAAACAAAAGCTATCCAAACTGCTAAAGGAGACTCACAGACAAAAAGCAGTATATCCGATATATATATGTGAGTCAACCACCACGGTCCAGGCAGATGAAAAAAATCCAAAAAAATGTACAGGAAACAAATGGTTTATTGAAACAAAGGATTAGCGCTTTCGCGGGGGTACCACTTCATCAGACCAAATACAGAGTGCACATAAAACCACATATTTAAAATACAGCATGACCAATCAGAAAACAGACTTAATCCTAAATCACTGCCTACCTAATAAGGCAGGTTTAAGAGAAAAGCCACTGTTAAGTCCTGGAAATTCATAAGCCCTCATGGAAATAATCCATTTCAATTCACATAATTCAACAGCTTCGTTAAAATCACCCTTTCTATTATTAGGGTGCAGCATCTGTAAAACTCTAAATTTAAAATTACTAAAAGACAGCATGATTAGCTAGGGCATTAGATGGAACTTTATTACATATATTCCCTAGATGTTCAAGAATCCTTTCCCTAAGCCAATGTGTGGTCTTACCAGCATAGAAGCTATTGCATGAGCAGCATGTTGCAAGATAAACTAAATTACTGCTCCTGCATGTTGCCACAAACCTGGGTGAAAAAACACATCCTGTGACTGGGTGTACAAAACAGGGATCAAGAGAGATGGTAGGGCAGGCCTTAAAATTATAACAGGAAAGGGTGCCCACCTTCCCTGTATGTGTAGAATGTAGAGATCTTGGGCCCTAACATAAAGGCCTCTTGAGTGACATATTTTTCCTAAATGTGAAAGAAGGGTGTTCTCCCACCACATGCCTTACTTTGTCATCAGCTAAAAGGACAGGCCAATTTCTTCTAATGATGTTGCAATAATGTTGAATGTTACTAGAATACCTAAAAAATATCTTAGGAGAAGGATTCACATTGGCAGACCAGCCTCTATTCAAGGTATGTCTACTTGAAGAAAAATATGGAACACCTCTAGTGTGTCGATTTGATAGGGCAGTCCCCCTGGTGCTATCTATTAAGGTCTGCAAATACTCCCTTTCATTGAAACCATAACCCATTCTGTGAACAGTTTCCTCAAAGACCACATCATTAGTACACAACCTGGAGGCTCTTAGACATTGACCATTAAGAATATTAGAGAAGATACGTAGGGAGTGCATGCTAGAGCGATGTAGGAAGCCATTCCTCCAGCAGGGTTTGCTACAGAGCTGTGTCTCTAGGGTACCTTCAGCATTCTTTGATAGAGTAACATCCAAAAAAATCAATAGATGCAAAAGAATAATTTAAACTAAAATTAAGGAAATCAGATGTATCTTCAAAGTATCTAACAAAATCCAAAAGCTCTTCTTCACTGCCTCCTCAGAAAAGAAAAATATTGTCCGCAAACCTAGCGTAATATCTAATGAAATGTTTATATGGATTGTCACTATAAGCATGCTCGTTCTCCCACTGCACCATAACCAAATTAGCATAGCTATTGACGCAGGGGGCTACCCATGGCTACACCAGTTAGTTGTAGGTAGTACTGGCCTTCAAAAAAAAAAAAATTGCATATTATCAAATCTAGCAAGGTACAGATAACAGTAACCATGATGTGCATAAAATGGCCATGGTAAGAAATAAATAACCTAATGGCATCCACACCTAACTGATTAGGTATAACGGTAAATAAGGTTTTTACATCCAAAGTTGTTAAAAGAACATCATTAAGTGCGAGATCATTAGTGGAAGAATATAGACTAGATAAAAAATGGTCAGTGCCCTTTAAAATTGAAGGGGATTCATTTAGTACTGATTTAAGTTGCAATTCAACAAATTTAGAAAGGGGTTCAGTCACCCAGCCACATCCTGACACGACAAGATGGAGTGGGAGATTATACCTATCTTTGTGAATTTTAGGCAACCCATGTATTGTGGGGATAAGAGAGTTATCTACTATTAAAGACTTGTACAGGTCATGATCAATCAACCCACACATCAACAAATCGTATAAATCATTGTTCACTGTAGTAATGCACTTAGCATCTTTCATTGAAATACTTTTGTAGGTAAGGCAGTCATTCAGCATGGTAAACATATTTGTTAAATAATCAGCTCTGTTCAACACAATAGCCCCTCCCTTATCAGCAGGTCTAATACTAATGGATGGTTCAGTCTGTAGTTGTTGCAAGGCATTAGTTTCCTCAACACTTAGATTACAAAACCTTGGCTTAACTGTTCCAAGTTAAGCAAAAATATCCTTTTCACATAAATTGACAAAAGATTCAATAGAAGCTGCAAGGGGTAGGCAATAATGCTTGGGATTTTGTTTGGGGCAAATTACATGTCAGTTCAGAAGGATGTTTTACACAAACCGAGTGTTTATTGCCCAACCCTTGCAGCTTCTATTGAATCTTTTTAGGCACAGGTTGACAGCAACCTTAACTTTGATCACCATGTTTCCACAGTGGTAAGAAGGACATTTTATATTTCTCATCTCATAAGTAAGAACATTGCCCCCAGAAAAAAAAGAGGTTATAACCACAGGCCAATAATAGAGTACAATGCGTTCTTTGGTATGTTCCTTTCCAAACACTTGCAGCAATTGGAGATACCACAAAGTTTCCCTATAAAGAAAATTCAGAGCCTTTAAGATCGGTCTTATGCAGACAGACTGAAATTATTGTCAGTTTACTCTGTCTCATACAGACTGCTCAGAGGTGACCTGTGCCTTGCATATACAGCAATCTCTGTCCCAACTTTAATAGAAATGCTGCACATTCACAAGTCAAATGGCACATGGGTCACTCACTCAAAGGACCTTAGCCTGGTATGTGACATCAGAAGAACTTGCTGGAGAGACAGATTTGTCTCACAGAAGTTGCTCCACCTTTGGAAACAAACTTCCTATTCATTTTAAACAAAGCCCCGCACTGGCCCTATTTAAGAGTAATCCAGACGATTGGATGGTAACTGGAAATTCACTCCAAGGGTTTCCTTTGTGTCCCTCTTGGACAGGGGCAGTAGGTGCTGATTTTAGTGTCGTGTTGAACAAGACACTCTTTAGAATATGGGTTGAACTTGGCTAGGCTCTTAAGGGCCCTTTAGCCGTTAGCCTAGTAACCTCCTATGATCCTGTCATCCTGTGATCCTATAAAGAACATCTCTAATATTAATTATATGTCAGAAAGAGATTTCATGGAACCATAGCATAATGATATTCTGGACCACTACATTCTATATTTAACTTACTAAGTAAGTAAAATAAAACATTCATGGAAATCAACTTATGATTGCCACTCTGGAGGCCTAGAAGGATAAATCCCCGACTACAGCCCAGAAAATCTGGGTTTGATTAATGGGTCAGTTGACTGACGGTGTGTCAGGAGAGAGAAGGCAATTGTATAGGAGTTCACAGCTGTAGTTACTGGCAGAAGCCTGGGCACTGCATAAGGGGGCAGAGCTCAGGAGGTGTAGAGTGGTAAGCATAGCTGAACTGCCATGGAAGGGGAGTGATCTGTCACATACCCCATTGCACACTTGCCCGTTGGACATCATCATGGAACTCCAAGTGTATGGAACAATAGTTGGTAAGGTGGAGTGTGAATCATTGAGGTCTGTAAGATAACCTTGGGTTACACGACTGGTTCCCGCCAGTAAGTGGAGGAAGAACAAGGGTGACATGGAATTGCTGGCACACTTGGCATGGACATTAGGTACTGTATTGTGTTACTGTGAGGATGATGTAGGAGAGCAAAAATACGATAATCAACCCGCAAATGAAAAAATAAATAAATAAATAGAAAGACAGCCAATAAATATGAAAAAAATTAAACACAGGAAAGTTGGTGAGCTTTAATAAACTGAGTCTCAGCCAATAAAAATGCTTCACAAAAATTCCAAGCAGAACACACATTATGAATGAAAAGAAAAAGTGTAAAAAAAAACTTTCATCAGACGTGGGGCTTGAGCTAGGAACATTCTGTTCCATGAGTCTGCATAATGTCCACTAAGCTCATGTAACAGGCACATAACAGGAAAAAAAAAACAATATTTCAAGGTTTTCAACACCCAGTTCAAAAGTAATATGGTCATCTAACCCAGTGTAGCTAGTGGATTTCATTTTCTTTTTTTTTTTGATTCACTGCTTGGTTTCCATGCACATTTTATTTGCTGTGCTTATGACTTGAAGTCTGTCGTGTCCAACATGGATGAAGAACTACATTCCAGTCCTTTACCTCTCGGACTCGCATAAGGGAGTCTTTACCTTGAACAGACCTAATGAAATATCTACCATTTCATATCCACACTATATCACTGGTCATTTGGTCAAGCAGAACTTCTTGAACCACCTGTTTTTGCATCCATAGATGTTTGTAATACAATCACTGCACCTGAAGCTGAATCTGGGTTTCATTGTCTCCTGTCTAATGCTACTTTAAAAATCTCTTGGTGATGAAAGTGCTCACTTATTTTTCTTTTATTTTCTTCAATAAATGCAGTTCTAATTTTCATATTTATTGGTGGATTTTTTTTTCATTTCATATTCTGATAAGACTTAGAGAAACATATAATTCATTTATGTTGAGTGATAAAAGGAAGATTCATTGAATAACACTGAACAATGTTTGACTTTTTTCACAGTGTAACCCCCCCCCCCTTTTGTACTGTATATAAAACTGTGTTTGAATAGGATATCTTATGATCATCTGTTACCAGTTACTTGTTACTTCATTTGAAGTGAAGTTAATCTGGGCCATGCCAGCCATAAAGTTCAGGACCATGGTCATAATATTACCATTTTGGTTATCGGTCTTTAATGGGTATACTAGTTTATTCGTATTAAGCATTTTGCAAGGCACAGGTTTCAGCAAGTTTATGGAGTGACATTCTTAAAAAAAGTTTATGGAGTGACATTCTTAAAAATATGTAAGCAGATCCCAGAACATATCGTTAGAAAGACAATGGTATACTCTAAGAAGCCTGTATGGACCAAATACAGTATATATAAACATTATATTAATTATTCAAGTGGCTATGTTGGAAAGTTGTTATAAAATGGTTAAGAATAATTTGATATGGCAATAATACATAATAGCTTTTTTTTTTCATTCAGGAATTTTTTTTGTTGTTGTTGTGTCTTTCGGCTTTTCCCGGTTAGGGGTCGCCACAGTGGAACGCCGGACCGCTAATGATTGGCAGTAGATTTTTACATGCTGGCTTGCCGGGCCTAACACACAACCTTCAACAAAGGAACGCCCATTCACGCATGTCGACACACAGAAGACGCTCTAACTGAGAATCAAATGGGCAACGTCTAACTGTGAGGCGACAGCACCACCACCGCAGTTTTTTCATTCAGGAATATCTTTCATATTTCCTGTAAATGTGTTTTGCAAATATTTAACTATATCACCTCTTCTCCATACTGTTTTAGATTCAAGTATTAAACTGTTTTTTTCAGAAAGGTTTCATTGATTTTCTAAACCTTTCCAAGAAGAGGAGAAGATGATCTTGCTGTAAATCAAGTGCAAGAGCAAATTCAAAAAACAAAACAAAAACACAGTAGTTAATGAGGGTAACAAGTCGACATTACATGCGATATATCAGTAATGAAACAATGACATCAGCATTATCATATCGTGCAACATTACAAAATGTAAATTAAGGTATAAAATGCAATTAGTAATTGTGAGATAAAAAAAATAAAGCAACAAAAATATTTGAACAGGGAAGCTTGCCTGCATTCTTCACCTCTCCCATATTGCTTCACCCCAAGATTTCTTACATAAATACCCTTACTTAAGTTTGCATGACCAGGTAAATATGGCACACCACAGGAGTAAAAAAAAGCATTCCTAGCTCCTATCTGTAGTCTTCCACTCCAGAAAACACTAAAGTTGTACTGTGCTCGCAGTTCACAAAGCACGCACAAAATGAAACACCACGCAGCCTCACTTACATTCCCTGAAAACCAACTTGTAGCAACATTAACCAGAAACACTGAACAAGGAAACTCCCCAAACAGTACTATGAACAGCAGTATTCAGGTTACTGAAGCATAGCGTTTCTAGTCTTTTTGGTGTAGCCTTGAAGCAAGGCTACATTAAATAACATTCTCCTGTTGTAAACTCCAGTTTATACGTTTGGAAGATTTACTTTAAATATGAAATGTATGTATTTTTATTAAAGGGATGGATGGACCATAACAACTCCTGAGATGGGTTCATGAAGGCTGTGATTAGATCAGCAGGTTAACTATATGCAAAGTGAGCACAGCTCATTTCTAATATCTTCTTCCTTCAAATACATGCAGGCCCACCTCAGAGATGATAAAAAAAGAACAATGTGGAGTATGAGGTGACATAACAGGCTTTATCCTTACTAGTTAAAAGTGACTGTGAAAGTTGTGCGTCAAATACGCCTGTTCTCAATGCCCACCCTTAGCTGTTCAGGAAATAATTGTTTCCCTCCACGTACTGACAGTGGTGCTTAGGCTGATAGGGTAAACTAATAGAGAAGCCTTTATGCAAAGGATGTTGCATGTAAAATAGCCTTGGATTCAGAGGGACTGAGCTGTGTAATACACTGAAAGAAAGAAACAAACAAATTAGTTAAAAAATGAATACCACAGAGCAATAAATGCAAAGATAGCAAGTTTATTTAAAAAAAGCACTGAATGCAACATCTGCAGTTACGAAATAAAGGTGGAAAGGAAAGTCAAGTCTCACAGTGATCCTAAATGATCTGACAACAGTCACATGACAGCAGTTTAAAAACATGCCATAAAAATGAGGAATATATACCAGAGTAAGAATTTACAGTCACCAGAATGCATTTTACTGTGATGCTTGTATTCATTGCCACCTGTTTTGGGTTGCTGTCATGACCTTTACTTGGGATTGCCTTCTGCCTACTAAGAATTTCATCATCTAATGTGTTTTTCACAACCAGGCTGTTGACTACAGCAGACAAATTCAAACATATTGGGCCAGATTCCAAAAGAGTTGCTGTTGGTGTAAGTCTGCCCTGATTCTGAAAGACCTGCCCTCAGTGTATGTGACTTACTTCACTGTAAGGCCTATCTATAAACAGGCTTACTATGGGGGACCAGATTCCAAAACAACTGCTTTCAGTGCAAGTGGTCACTTACACTGAGACCAATCTTTTTGGGATCAGTCCCATCATGTCATTTATTCATGTTATGCAATGGTTTTCGGTGGCTTCTTCGATTAAGTACCATTTCTCAGTTCTTTCATATTCTCTGTAAAAAACAGAGAATCAAATACTCACTTAGCACAATGAATGCAATGAACTGATGAAACATGGAATGATGAAAATTGACAGTCCCACAAAATAACTTAAGTCTTGAAATACCTTACTACTGTGGACCAAGGAGCAAGTGCTAACATATGTCTGGAGGAGTAGCTTGTTCGGACACTTGGTATTTCTAGTCTTTGGCATTCCGAGTGTCAGTTTTCTGAGTTTGGACACACGGGTTGAGTAACCAATGCTCGAGCTTTTAATTATAAACATATGTATGTATATGTATATATACGTGCATTAATATTAGATAGATGACTGTGCAGTGCAGGCTCTGTTCTGGCAGAAGCGTTCTCACCTATGGCTAGTTTGATTTTTTTCTGGAAAGGGTAAGAGCATTTTTTTCGCTGTTTCTAAAAGTACAATTTTGTTCCCCCAGAGATGCTTTCTGTTTGAGAGGAGAACAGTACCCTGTTTTAATATTTATGAATATTAGTGATCCCAGAAGGAGATTGGCTCTGTCTGGTATTGGGAATCAATGTATTGCATGAAGTACCTTTGGTCAGCTAGGATTGTAGGTTTATATCTCTGTTATTCTGCTGTCTGAAGGTTTTTGGAAATTATATATGGGGTATTTTCTGAGTAGCTGTAACACACATTCTAGTTTAGGAAAAAATATTTTGGCTGTAGATTTACAGGAAGCTGGGGATAGTAATTGTGACATTCATATAACCTCAGGTTAACAAAGTAATTCAGTCACAAATACCAAGAGGGAACATATACAGGTAAAGAACAAACATTTGCTGAGGAACAAGTTACTTTGTGTACTCTCAAATGTGGGAAGCTATCCCCCCTACTTTTGCAACATTCCAGCAACCTCATGGATGTCTGTCTTTGTGTAGTACATAAAATCTTGTTAAAGTACAGCTGTAAACCAGGATACTTAAGTGCAGGTTTGCATAATCCAGTAAAATTGCTACTTTAACCAATAATTGACCAAAATCATGCAACTGCAAAGCAGGAAACTAGTCATAAAAATTACATTACAGAACCTGCATATTACATAACACCTCTCCTACAAAAATGTTTGACTTTACTACAGTAAAATCAATAAATATTCACAATGAATGGCAGTCATGCAGATTAACAACATGTTTGAATAAAACATTTTGAAAATGCAGCTTCCTAAACACAAGATTATGAGAGGACCATTGTAAAAGCACCCCAGTGCAAACAACCATTCTGAAATAAATAAGTGCTACATCAGACATTTTGTTTTATGTGGACAATGATTCACAAATTCCCTCATTGAACTTCTACTATAATATGTTGTTGTCTCCAAGAACACTTTACATGAAAAAATAAATATTCCTTTCCATTAGTTAACAGAATAGTGATTCTCCATCACTGCACAATTCATCAAATTCTGCAAATTAACCTTGCAAAACAGGAGCACAATAAAACATAGTTGGTAAAGGCAAAATACGAGACAGACAAAAGTTATTTAAAAAAAAAGTCCGAAGATGACTTCACTGAAATTATTTTATTGTATGAGGAGCACGCCCGCTTATGACCTGTCCTGCTCTTTAATTACTTCATAAAAGTGTAAATTGATCCATCCATCAGTACTGTTTTACATAGTGAAACCTTTCAGTAATCAGTTACAAATAATCACTAATGAATCACAGACTTAATAATACTTATTTTTCTCAAACCCCTCAGCGATAAATTGAATTTAATATAAAACTTCCAATTACATCCATGGCCGACATTCTGTTTCAAAACACACCACCACTTTGGCTCAGCATGCAACAATCTGTTGGTATAATTACCACCTAGGACTCATTTATCAACCATGTCTGTCTCAAGAAAGCAAAATTTACAAATGCATTCAACATGTATAATGTGTTTACAAGACATTGTTCTGGTTTCTTCTTTATATATATGATTATTCCTGTATTCTAATTTGACATCTGTTCTCAGCATAAAATAAACATTTAATACAGATAGATATATGAATTAAACCAACAGCTTTGTGGTTACAAACCATAGTAATATGATGGCGTCTTTTGATTTCATGATGCATATGTTCATTTTTGATTTTTTTATATACTGGCACACACTACCGTTTTAGCATTTGAGTATATTTTTGTATCTTTAAACCTTCAGCAATAGTCAGCAAGCTATGTGTCAAAATATTTTTAGATCTTTTTTCTTCTATTACAAAATGTCTCTCATTGCCTACTAACTCTCACTTTGTGTGATCACACATTAATAACATCCAGATGAGATCTTCAGTGCAAGGGCTGTTTGATCCAAAACTAGGTATAAAGTATATATTGCTAATTACCACTCTATTATCATATCTGGCATCAGCTATCATTCTGATTACAATAATAGGAACCCAGTGGTTAGAGCCGAGATGACATTTCTCAGATTCAGTATACGCAAATAGCGCTGCCTTAGGCATTTGTGTGTGTGTTCTGCCCCAGTCTTACAGCTCCACTTGCACCACCATAGCTACAAGGAAGGGACTGTATGCCACGACCCTCCCAACCTCAGACCTGTGTAGGTGAGCACTGTGGGTTCACTACAGTTCACCTCAGCTGGCCCACATACTAACTGGTAAAAGGTAACTCTTCTTCCAGCCTATGTGCCTGTTGTGCTACATTGTGGAAATATGCGTTGCTGCCTGGAAACAGGCATAACACACAGGCTTTGGTAGCAGTCACTCTTCTCTTTTTGTAGTAAAAAGGGCTTAAAAAGTATATGGTGGTAGCAAGCAGATGTGCCTGCAATGAAAACCCACCATAAGAAATCATGATCATATAAACAATCTGAGTACTGGCATACTCTTGAAAATATCCTGTGAGGAGAAAAAAGCATTATAAATATGTAACTGGATGGAAATAACTAGCAAAGTAATACTGTGTAGCCAAGATATGCCAAAGCCTACCTATGATGCAGTAGACAATTAAGCAGGGTTGTCTGTTCTCTGAATCGTTTGAACCACTGCTGAGTTTATACAGATGATGAATATATATCCTGTATGCTGTGTGCTACACATTTCATTTACTCAATGAATATTTGTGGAAATCTGTTAATAACCTGGGAACTGTGTACAAGGTACACTGTATACTACATGTTTCATGTATTCTGCATACATTTGTTGAATTGTCTGGTCCACGAAGAACACAGTCATGCTCAAAAGGAGTCTGAGGTCTAGTGCATCTACTGTGCTAAAAAAATGAAAACTAAAACATTTACTTGTATGCAAGCTGCAAAAGGAGCCTAATCTGTTGTTTCTCTAACCAAAAAAGCTTTCAGGTAATATTGCACTATTGCTGTCAGTTGGTTAAAGTACATATGCAATACTTTGTTTGCCTTCCAGCCATTGACCAGCTACCAAAATCTTTTGTTCCTGTGTCCTCCTACTTCCCCAGAAAAATGTCATCATATGCCGATAGAGCAACATTAGATGCCTTTACTGGTTTTGAACCCGGATCTACTGTACAAACCTGAATGATGTACAGTAAGTTCACTTCAGTCTGACCACTTTACTGGGAAATAAAACTGTAGTCAGGACATCTATTATCTAGTAGCTTCACAAATCTATATGACAAGGCCTCAAAGTTTGCTTCTGCCATCAGGTCTGGTATGTTCTGGTTGCAAACTTCAGATATATTATTCTGTCAGACACCTCCAATTGTCCCCCAGTCATAAGTGAAGGAACCTTACCCTCTAACGTAAACACTGATTTGCTCTAGTTTTTGCTTAATCCTAAAATATTCCCAAACCACTTTAGTGCTACCAAGAGCCGACATAAGGTATTTCTCATCCAAAGATGCAAAAAAACACACATTTATCCATCTTCTTAGAAATATGGCCATAGCCAGTTTTAGCTGTGCTTTTCCAATAGCTATTTGTGGCATGGTCAAAGAATTCCAGACTTATTTAAAGATTTGACTGTTAACAAAACCACTAACTGTGCTAGTGGAAGTCTTAGCTTGGATGTAAGAATGTTGTTATAATTTAGTAGTACAATAGGATGGTAGTTGCTAGATTGCATGGAATCTTTCCAAGGCTTGGGGAAAATGATAGTTAGACTTTCTGTAAGGATGACCATGAAATTCCTGGACTCACGTGGCTCAATAAACATATCTAATAAACATATCTAATAGGCCCTCACCTACAATGTCATACCCAGCACTTTTCTGTAAAATTTAATTTATTTACCCTTTGTTGACTAGGTTAGTCCCACTAGGCTACTAGTCTCTTTTTAGGGGAGATTAGAGCTGGTGTTTATGGTACTAGGGTAAATCTGACCAAGGCATTCTGGAATTTCCCATACTCTTTTTGATAGGTGCTGTGGGATCTTTTACATCCACCTGAACAGCTACCAACTCAAGTAGATGAGGCCTACACATTCAGGCGTACAGCACCCTGTTACACTGTACTGCAACATCAGCAGTCCATCTGCCTGGTGTGGGAATAGAACCCACCGCCTATGGCAGAAAAGGTGAATGTGCCACCTATTGTACCACTGACCCTGTATACTCCAAAGGTATCCTTTCAAGCTCTGCCATTTTGGATCTTTTCTTCAAATGCAGATCTATAATCTACTGAAATCACTCTACCAATTGCTCCTTCTCTCCCAGTCTGAATGTATCTCTTAGTAAAGCTTGAGAAAGGTACATAAGATGACTGAAGAGTGATGCAACCGAATGACGTCTGTAGTACAGATGGCCAGCCTGACTGTATGCAACGTTTTTCACCAAATAATGAGTCCGCATTTCGCTGCACTTTGATATCAGTACTCATTGACAGCTAGCTGTGCAATTACTGCCAGGTTAGAGAGTAAGATTTGTTGTCAAATATATTTGGTTCTTTCGTCAGACATTTTACTTTCCACAGCTATGATGCCTGCTGATCTCTACATGTGTATATCTCAGCAATGAACTTAATTCTCCAGCTTTTCACCTTTCTTGTGGCCTCTGTTAAACCTGGGCACCTATTAAAATGCTCCTCTCTGTTGCCCAACATGCTGCCTACCGATTGCTGCAGTTCTGGACCTTTCTCAGGGTTGTACAAATAAATGTTATGCTTTACTTTCAGCTTTTAAAAACTTCCATGTCTTGTAACAACAGTGATGTACAGTGTTATAACCCCCCTCACCATGAAAAAAAAAATATCACCAAATCATAGTATTGATAAGTCACTAAATGGTTGGGGAGAAAACCAGAATCAGTCCTGACACTCCACACTTCTGGGCTATATGCAAGAAAACAAGAAACAGAACTAGATGACTGTACAGGTTTTATGTGCAAATATGCATATTCCTTCCTTATTGCACTGTGTTGTTTTAAAATGTCTTATAATAGCAAGCTGTCCATCAGACTGCTGTACAAACCATTTGAATCCCATTGCATTTCCCCTTATGAACCTATTAGCTATTTGTTTAAATGCTCTCAGGACCGAAGAAATGTTTCCTATCATAGTTACCTTCCTCTGGAACAGTCAAATACATAACTGTTTCTTCTGTAATTCTGTAAAGAAGTGTGGGACATCTTCATTTGGGCTATATATATGTTATTGACAGCAGAATTCACTACTTGTGGTTCTAACATTATCTGCCACTTTTCCTCTTATCTGTGAAGTCCTTGATGATCCAGCCAGGGAAATCAAAATAGAAATACTTTTCACTGGTTGCAAAAATGCTTAGTTTCTTTCAACCACCTGTAAAGTAATTTTTTTAAATGTTCATGGTACAACTTTGTATTCTGTAATGGTGCTACATCCAATGGTAAGCAGTCCATGAATACCCACACCTGGACTATTTCTTAAGCATGGTTAGTCATTTCAAACTGAAAAATATTAACACAACACAGCTGTCAAAACAGTGGGTAGCTAGAGACCTGTTATGCTCTTTTCAACACTACTAGCAGTAACAAATACAGATTCATAGGAGATTACCTCATATAACCCCACTTTGCCAAAATTACTCTTAGTAGTAGAACAATTACTCTGTAATTGTTAATAAACGAAAGAAAATGCTACCCCATTAACTGAATCAGTTTCTGACACAGAACTGTGCACTTTCATGCACAGACCTGGCTCTGCAAATGGATCTGAAATCCAACTGGCCAGAATTCATAACTAAATTAACAGTACATACAACTGTGCATACATCAAACTGCTGCTCTTACCCAGTTTAAAAATACACCCTCCCCAAAGTAAGATCTGTGAGGTGCTCAACCTATGTAGGTTGCTATTATCCTTTTGATACCAACGCATATGTTTGTATTTACTGCAGTGCTATCAGGTCATGGTTGATGAACTTATGATACAGATACCTCTAAAAGAATTGTTATAGGTACCCTATATAACTCTTCTGAAGAAATCAAGGATATCAGACACTAACAAACATTTGTAGGCAAAACTGCTGCTGAATTTGACAAAATCCATCTCCCCCTCATTTCTTAGAGAATACCAAACCATGTCGATAAGCCCCAAGGTATAGGATACCTGTGCCTTGGAGAACTTGACTGTGCACCCCTTTAGGAGTCTCTGGATTTCTAGCATTTCCTCTATCTGTATCCTTGTTGTGAATGTTTTTCTCTTGGGAATTTCTATACTCCAGTGAAAATCTCTGACTGTTTGAACCCTTTTATGAAGATGAGCACATATCCACTGCTGACTGTTCCCTTTCTGGAAATCTTGTAAAGTTCTTGGCCTGTTGGGGATACTGTAAGATGTAGTCCTTATTGCTATGGACCAACCGCTATGTTTCTCAAATAATGAGAGCAAACGATTTCCTCCACTGTCATAGGCTTGTAGAATAATCTAGAATTAGAATTACTGCCATATTTTTCACATGCTCATGCATATGTGCTTTTAACTTATCTGGATGTTTTTCTTCTCTAGTACAGGAACATTAAAACTATCTGGAAAAAATCAGCTTTATTAAATCAAATATTTAAAAAAAAAAAAAAACAGAATAATACTGCACAGTTACCCCTTCAATGAAAATAGTTTGCCAGCTGTCAGTCTAGTCTCTCTCTAAGGTGTGTCGCTTTTCTCATGACCTACCCCACATGCCCCCAGGACCACTATAACAGTAATATTTTTCTAGAAAATGATCAAACCAGCAAGTTGGTTATGTTATATACTGCACTAATTTGCTTATCAGTCTGGCTAGACAGTAAGTATTCCTGGTAAATATAGGGTACATCGACATGCTCTGTAATGTATATTCCTTAGCATGATTCCATCTTTACTCAGTTCTTTAACTATAATATATCATCACTTTTAAAAGTAATCATCTGCACCCTCAGATGATGATGCAATTCACATTAAAAATCATTATTATTATTTATGCAGCTCCAAAAGTAGCAAAAGTGCTATACTCGACAGGACATGCCCATGGCAGAAAAAAATAGTGTAACCATCGAGGTAAGATGGATCCCTTGTCAACTCTTTATTCACTGTTAAATAAGAGCATGCAGATAAAAACAAAATTGCATCTAGAAACCAGGGAAAGTGATGCATCTCTTACAGTGGCCCATGCAAACTCACTATTGATCCAAGCTTGTAAAACACCAAGCTTTTATACATGAACTCAACTAACATCGGTCACTATAAAATAAACTAACAAACCATTCACTCTTTATTATATGCAATGGCATACATGATTGACTTCACAGACTTTGAAGCAAATTATCAGGCTTTTATTTTTCATTTTTCTTTCCTTATTTCAGCTTATATGCAGTCAAGTCAATTACCAGCCAACTACTAACTGCATTAAAAAATGTTACCAGTTATAACTAAAATAAAGATTTGTGTAACTCATTAGCAACTAGGGAAATATCTGACATCTGCTGTAAGATTCATAAATTAACTATTTTTTATTCTCTTTCTTCACAGCTATATTTGTATTAAAATGTCATTATCTTGTACATATGATTAAATTACACGATTTACAGAAAAAAAAAACATTATTTCAGCATTCTAGACATCTTTGTTTGAATTAAAATTATTTTGTAACTGGGAAGGTGTGTTTTAATAATTATGTTAGCCAAGATCAATCCAAAGGCACAGATACAACAAAATATAATCCAAACTCAGAGACATATTCTACTTACACGTTCTAAAATTATTCAACACTTTCTACTAAGCTAGCCATCACAGAAATATAGAAACAATATCAAAATAAGAGCTGTACAGTATAAATAAACAGTGCAACAGAAAACGTGTGGGACAAGGACATGTAGAACAACTGTGCAAGAGCAACATATAAATAAAACAAATGTCAAACAATATCCACACAAGCACCAATCAGGCCTGCTATTTTCTAACTTCTAGGATAGGTTCAGGCACCTAGGTAGCAATACATTTCCTGGTGGTACATTTGATTGGGGACACATGACTAAAGTGACAGTATCTGCAGAGAAATATAGCCATTTCAAATTCTCTGTGGGCAAACAGAAGAATGTTGTGGCATGCCTGCAACTTCAATAACCAAATCCACTGGGGAAAAATAATGTCTGTGGCCTCCAAGGCAACATGAGACAGCAGGCTGGTCACTGGGCATATCGGTGGCAGTAAAACTGCAGTGCAGAATGTGCAGTGCCTTTATAATTGGTGTGTGTATAGACTACTACCCCCTTCACAGTGTCTAGGGAAAATAAAATATATACTGGAGCATGTAGGATTTCCTCCATGCTATAATGTACTTCTCCATGTTGTAGTTTCATAAGCATGTACTGTACACTTGAGCCCAATACTTATTACTTCTTTTGCCTCCATGCACTTGGTTGTTAAAGCTTGGTTCATGACAGTGTGTGCTTTTCTTCGCCCACAGGGAATTCACAACCGTTATATTTGTCTGCAGCTGAATGCCACTTTAGTGATGTATCCCCAACCAAATGTGACACAGGGAAATGTCTCACTACCTAAGCATCTGAACTCAATTTTCATGCAACTGTGTGCTATGGCAAAACTTCACACCTTGAGTAACTAGAAAAAAAAAGATGCCATTCAGTAACAGCAGCTGGGTATTAATAGAAATAGTGCTTGCCTATAAATGTTGTGTATTTATTAGCTATGTTGTTTGCATACAACTGTAGATCTAGTTAGCACAATGCTGCACAATAGTAAAAGAAAATATATTGAACAGACTTTTAAAAATCAAAGCACATATAGGAAATACATTCAAGAACATTTTAAAGCAACATTTTTAACTACTGTATTTCATTTTTGGTAATTCTCCTATGTGTTTTACATAGTGTTGCCTAGCCTTCCTCTTTATAATGTATGTATTGACCAGGTAAGGACACAAGTGTTCCATTTCAGGGGTGACCTTGGAACACGTCTGGTTTGAGAGACTTGCTCAGTGTCTTACAGTAGTCAAATTGGAGGTTGCAGGAATTAAACCCTGGACTACATGAATCAGTCTGTTAAAATCTCATCAGCCTTAATCCTCTGCATTGCCAGTCCTCTTCTATGAACTAATGGTGAAATTATTTATTTGCAGTCTTATTTCACACTTTTGAAAATATGTTATGTCAAACTAAATCTTACATAGTAGGATATGCCTCAGTTAAGGTTAGGCATATGTCTTATTTTCAATTTAAAAATGTATCACGATTTTACCTGAAATACTCTTATATAGAAGTACATTTGCAGAGAAAAGTGTAAATTGCAGTACACTGCTTGCTTAAAAGGAGTAGCAGCAGAAGCTGTGCCACTGAATTTGATTTAAATATAACAGGTTATTAAAAAAAGTATAAGCTCCCTGAGGTGCTCGACAGTCATTCTGTTCTTCCTAAGCAATCCCTATTCTGGTCCTGTCAGATCAGTCATTTTCATTAATGGATATTACACAGATAGTGGCATATTTATTGTGCTTTGTTTGCTATGTGCCACTTCAGACTATACATCGTTTCCCTGCCACCTCGTCTTATCGTGCATCATTCACCTTTCCACCCCCATCTAAATTCAAAACATTGTTAATCACTTGCATATAAATTAATATCTCACTGAAAGCAGTTTTGCTATTTACAAGTGAAAAATTGCTGCAATGTCTATTAAAGCAAAAACTTGTTGCATATGATTTCCAGGACTGTGTTTTGTATAAGTGGAATATAATTTCCTAACCTCATTCAGCCTCTTTAGAAAAATTGCTGCTTTGCATTCAAGCATTCTGATAAAACCTATTGTGTAAAAGGCATGAAAATATGGTTGTTGTCTAGACATAAATGAGCTAGTAAAATGCCAACAATTCCGAGGAGTATTGGAACTAACTTCTTAAAGGGCAAAGTGTGCATTTCTTAGTTAAAGAATATGTTTCTGCATTTCTATTATGTAATTTTTTTTTTTACAATTTGACTGTATCTGCATATTGTTACTGGGATATAGTCCAATAAAACAGTACTTCTTTCTACGGCTGGCCATAGGCTATTTGTGCCACTTTTGCCTAATAGGGCCTTGTGACCACAAGGGGTCACACACTTGTCACCACTACAAATAATACTGCAGCACAAGATGATCCTTTCATCCGTGACCCCCTAGGAGATGCTGCTTCAGCTTGTGAGATTCTGTCTAGAAATTACTATTTCAAAGTGCAAGGCATTTTAGTGTATGTAGTGCCCCCAGTGTAGCAGACTACATTTTCCTAAGTGCCTTGCACCCAAGTTTCCTTTAACAAAGTGAGATTGTTTGTCAATACTTTAGGAACACAGAGCTTACAATCAAGTCTGATGACCATAAACCCACTAATGCTGCATGATAAGGTGAGAAAAAGCTTGAAACATAGCATGTCTGCAGTTACTGGGGTTTGGCTTTATTAGTCTGATTGTACCCATAAGGACATTAAAAGTAAGAAATCATGGGCATTCAGAAGCCATGTAGCTGAAGTGCTAGTATGTCCTTAACGGGTCATTTGCTTATATCCCATGGAGCTCTACTACAGGAGGTTAGGAGGTTTAAGGTATTGCACAGTGAAGTGTCTACCTTGACTATATACATACATACACATATACATATTGTTACACTGAGCGTGGAGGGATGTACTATTAGGTATATATATATATTAGTCTGTTAGGCAACCAGATATTCTGGGCAACTTTTAATTTGCAGTTAATGTGTATAAATACTAATGTGCTGCTTCTGTGAAACATAAATATAGACTGTGGCCAGTATTATTTTTTATTTATTTTGTTGTAGTTACACATTTGACTAAGGAATATACAGTCAATTAAGTCACAATTATTTTTGAATATGCAGACTGTCTGTAAATGACACTCTGGCCTGCCATCATTCACCCAAGTTAAGTACTCATTATTCTGTCTTTGAAGGGACTAATATTTATTTGTGTGAAGCAAGATGGCATATTTTACTGTGACTGGGTACAGTATGCTTTTCTGCTGAACAGAGTTACATTACTGTGGGCACTTTTTTATTACAGTCAGCCTTTGTATGTGTACAGTGTGAATGGGTGGATATAATACTTCATTACAGAGGCTGTCTGGGGTGGAATATGATTGATCCTGTTGTTTTAATTACGTTAAACAGTCATTGTTCTCACTTTACAGGACTGAAATGTATTTGTATAAAGCAAGTAACAGTATTTTACTGTGGTCATTGGTATGTGTAAAGCAAAATTGAAGTAAATGACTATGGCCATTTTTATCACAATCAGACATTTGAGGCATATGCAGTCAGATTGACTATGATTACTCGATACAGGGCTGTATAGAACATATGGTCTGGACCATATGAAGTTCAACTTTCTGAAGAGTCAATCATCAAAAGGGGGCCCATCTATGTATATATGCATGTGTATACACACACACGTATATATATATATATATATATATATATATATATATATATATACACATACACACACACATCTATGATATAGAATGGAGGTTTTCATGCAAGTGATTAAATTCTCAGTTGATTGGATTATCTGAGCAACAGCACAAATGATGCAATACAAAATTGTGTTTTGTGGGAGATTATGGAACAGCATGGATTGGGAATTTGCTCTTTCCCTGCTGTTTTGTAATCTCAGAGTTAATATGTAAAATCATAAAGGGGCAAGACAATGCAGAAAGGTCTTAGACCCTTCAAGAACTGCTTTTTTTGTGGGGCAGGTATGTAACATTCCTATTTTATGATCCTTGAGCTAGTCATTTTTTTATAATGTTTTGATGTTAGATCATTTCTTTTTTGGGGGGGTGAACATTTGATAGTTTGATCATGTGTATTAAACTCTCTGATTTTGTGTGTGTGTGTGTGTGTGTGTGTGTGTGTGTGTGTGTGTTTATACTAGACTCCCTATTGAACTTTTGGCACTTGTAACATCAAGGGATGATCAACCATAGAAAAACAACCAAAACTATAGAAGGCAACTCTTAAACATCACTCTTTCACTTTATGCTTGATTTTGGAGGGGTCAAGCCATGTGCACCCCACTTATGTTGGGTGAAATGCCCTCCAGTCTTATATATACCATCTAAAAGATCACCATACTGCAGCGAAATGGGAATATTCAGAGAAATGGCCATCTTGTACTTGATATATACAAGTCTGTTTTTTCAGCCATTCAGTCTCTGTATTTGGGATTTGCTCATGTGGGTCCCAACATGTTATATGGTTACCATGCAATGCCATCATTATCTTTAATAACTGCTAACACTAGAAGCATTAGGAATCTTCTACTAGACTAGACAGGGTATTCGGTCCTATCTAACTGGTCTTATTTGTTCCCCCCCCCCCTCAGATACAAGCAATAACTTTTACTACTAAAACAAAATACTGGTAATTGCTTGAGGAAGTTCTATGAGCCATAAAATACAGAAAACAAAAGAATGATATTTCAGGAAAAAAATTCCATTGCGGTTTCTGTTTTATTTTTAAGTTTTGGTTACCATCACAGCTGTTTGTTGTAATTAGCATGTCTCTAAGCCCCTCCTTGATAACACAGTCCACCTTCCCCACACCTATCCAAGTAACCCATGTAGACTAGGGCCTTGAAACCCAGTTTGCAAGGTAATCTTACAATAACCAGTCAGGAGAAGTATGTAAAGAGAAGATTAAGTTATGCTAGTATGATACCATCGCAGCAAGGCTTTTTTTTTGGAATGCTGTACCCACTGATCATGCAGTTTCCAACATACATTACATTTGCACATGGACTAGTGCCCTTAATCTCCATTAACCTACTAGACAGCGTTTGCCATAATTAATAAATCATGTATATTATGCAGCTGCACTCGGTGTGTCATAGTGAGAAAAGTCAACATTAAATCAAACATTATTTCCACTATATCTTGTTAAACTAGCATTGATATGTGGGAATGAAAAACATGTTGGCATCATCCTATTCTTTCAGCTGCATAATGTTAAAATGTATACAAATAGGCAGCTGTAAAATCATAAACCAAAACATAAATATTTTATATATTTATGAACCAATTATGTGCATGCCTATCATATCACTTTTCAAAATTCAAAATATGACCTTAAATATAATATGAAATCAAAGAGACAGAATATATAAAAACTTAGACATTCAAATAATTATTTCATGCACCTAGTCTGAATGTTGCATTTTAATATAAATACAAATATAAATACAGTCATTCAAAAGTATTACAAAACTATGCCCTACATATATTCAGGTTAAAAGGAACAACTGAGGAAGACTTTACATTCTCAAACCTATTTAAATAAGACTGAAACAAGTTTTAAGAAATGTTGAAATAAAGCATTTATATGATAATCAATTAATACAGCTGTCTATCAGAAAGTTCCTCACCATAGCTGCTGAGTAGATACTAGCAATATCTCCAGATGAATTTAAAAATTCTGTAATACCTTCACTAGTATAATGAGCACTAAAGTTAAAGACAATACTGCACTACATCACTTGTAAAATATATACACAAATTACTTCTATTTTATAATTCAACTGTGTACCAGCAGTAAGTGATGGGAAGATAGCAGCAGTAAGTGATGGGAACTATAATCTGCTATTTCCATCACATAAAGCAACCAGATAAGTTTAATTCAAAGCAAGTATATTTAATATAATTCACATTAGTTTGATCTTTGATTACAATGTTTTTCACATTTAATGTATACTTCCTTTTTAAATATAAAGCATTATGGCATCATTATGCTTGGCTGACTGACTTTTTCTTCACATTTTTTGAAGTCTGCTACAAGTGAATTTCTTTAATTGCAAGTGACTTATTTATTGAGGAAAAAAACAACAGTAAGAAAAGAAATGATGACTGAAATTGTATTCTAGATACACAATGTTAAAGATTTAAAATTAGTCTTCAGAACACTAAAATGAACAAATGCCTTTCATGTCCACTAAGCTGATATAAAGAAACAGTGTTTAACAACATTTTAAAATAATTTGCATATTACAAAATTATAATAAAACATAGCAGTTTTAATTATATTTAGTTAAATAATAGATTTCTATTAAATAAATCATCAAAGCAAGCCAAGATAAACTAAACAGTAAGCTGTGTCAATAGGCAATTGCAGCAATCTCACATACTGCCTCTAGTTCCCATTCAGTAACAGTATATTACTCAACCTATTGAATCATTTAAATTTTAATATGAAATATTTAAATAAGATAAAAAAAATATAGTAATACTAGCACTATGAATGGTAATATGTTTATTAGAATACAGCGTTCAAGCATGTATGATGAGTTATGTTTTCCTTTAACTACGACTAGTAACAAGTCATTCAAAAGTATTACAACAAAGAATACTTGCAGATTAGGAAGTTTTTAAAGATCATTCATCAGAAGGAAATAATTTACTGAGATACTGTGCACCACATAGAAGCTATATAAAGACATTTCACTTATTTTTCGTTTTGTAGCTATAGTATGTATTTCCCATGTATTTTTCTCACCTTGTCTCTTAAGGGAAGAAACACTCCAATCCATATGTTCAGATGTAGTAAGAATTTTATTTTACTGGACAAAGACAGATGCATATTCTAAGGTGTCAAAGATTTTAGCTCCTTCAGGAAGAATAATTCTCATCTTAGCAGGATAAAGTATATTGATAGTGTTCTTCTTTAGTTCTTTAATTAAAGGGAAAAGGCTTTTCTTTTTCAATTGATAGTGTTCTTCTTTAGTTCTTTAATTAAAGGGAAAAGGCTTTTCTTTTTCACATGACCACATTGAAGTAGTGGTTATCAAATCTTACAAAGTTGTCTCATATTTGTATAGGATGATTTGACCAAGCTGTTTTTAATATTAAATAATTTTCTAAACTGGAGACAAACCTGAAGATGATGAAACATGGAGAGGCACCCTCTTTACTAGGTAAAGATGAAAGGGATCTATAGACTCTCTCAATGCCAAAGGATAGAGCTTCTGGTATGTTTATATGTTGAAGCTGCCAAGTAGTGAAGAAGTTTATTAAATTGTTTCATTCATATTTCTCATTTCCTATTTCATACTGTAGTATTAATAAATGTGTTAATAAATTAAACATTTATAGCACTATCTACATTTTCACCAACTATCCCTCCCTGTGAGCAGTGATACTTTGTTCTTTTCCTATGGCAGCAAATCTCCAATATTGTTCTCCCTTTTTCTTTAAAATTCTTTCTGCTATATACTCTAATAAGAAAAAATTTCGTACAGGTGGACAATGATTTCAGAAACTTTTCTTTAAAAGCAGTAAACTATTTATTTGCATCCCAAAACATAACATCCCCTAACAAGTTGGGACTTCATCAGAATTAAATAACTGACACAACCAGCACTTAATTTATACCACAAATCATTAACTTAATATTTGATTGATCAGTTTAAAGAGACAAACACTTTGTAGAAAAAATACTTTTAAAACCCATACCTTCACATCAAAACCCTTTTGAATGTAACAAAATCTAAAGTTAATTTTAACAATTAAAGGGAGAATACTGAGGTTAATTGCAGGCAGAATTACCTTAAAACTACATTGATTTTTTAATTAAAAATGGCTGCAAAGAAATTTTCTCATTAATTCCAGGGAAAGTCTGTGCTTTTAGTCTCACTTACCAGACAACTTCCCTCTATTTTAATTTATTTTTCAAATCACCCCCTCTTGGGTCACTATAAATATGCTCTAAATTAGCAAAATTTAAATTATGAAAATGTTTGCATATAACAGAATGCCTAATTAATGCGTTCTTATCATCACACTATACAACAGAGGTGCTCATAAATCCTCTTCCTGAGATACCCTCCGGTTTTACCCACATAAAATGCAGGACAACTGCCACAAACAGCAAAATAAACCACATTCTTTGTGTGGCAGTTACTTTTGCAAACCTAACTACTTCATTGACCAAAATGAAATCGCTCACCTGATTTATCTTGTTTATAATTTCTTTGATAGTTCCTGAATTGAGACCATACTGAACCATCAGGTTGGTTCAAGACTTTTCCTTATTGTAAACCACTTTTTATTTTATTTGTTATGTACTCTAAGCATATCCTGCAGCCCAACTAGTTCTAAAGGACAATCTAGTGAGCACTTGCTGATAACTATACCACTTCATAGCTGACTGATTAGACACATCAGTAAACACATTTTGTAGTCTTTAAACAAGGCACCATAAATAACATAAAAAGGCACAACTATTTCTTATTAGAAAGATGACAGGATTGTAAAATGTGAAATATTCAGTAAGTCTTCAAGTGGTCTTTATTTTATCTCCTAAAAGATGACCTGTCTCTGCCATGTAAGGTTATGCTTGATCTGGTCCAATTTGAAAGTCTATGAATGCTATGCATTACTGGGACTGGGAGAGCTAACACTAGCTCAGGGAACCTAAAACTGGTTACACAAAATGTGAATGTTACATTACACAGCACCTTCCAAGACTATGGAATAAACTTTTCTCGCAGGTAAAACCTAGTCAGTGACTTTCTTCAAGATAACTTGGTACATATACCGGAAGTAAAAAATAGCAACATGGAGTTATAACAAACCTCTCAATGTCTGGTTAGGCTTATACTCTGAAAGTTTTGTTTAATATTCTCACATACTGGAATATAATTATAATAATGTTCTAAGTCTTAGTGAACATTGTTATATATTCTAAGTCTTCGTGAGCATTGTTATAAGAGGATTATATGAAGTGGATCTCTTTTTGGTTTTCTATTTAGGTAAAGTTTGTTAAAAATAAGTTGTGAATAGTTATTCATGGAGATGTACTTTAGTGACATAATACTAATTTTAACTTTGGATATTGGTAAGTTTTGATATTAGTAGAAATGTAGTAGAAATTTAATGTGGACTACTTTTAAATATTTATGTTGAGTGGTTGTGTTGTCTGCTGAGTTGAGAGTATGATTGCTAAATTCAAAATGATTGCTAAATTAAAAAAGGGAAAGAAGAAAAGGGAAGAAGGAAATAAGGGAGGTTAGAAGATAATGTCAGTGATACAACAGGTATCATGCTCTCCTTTGCTGCAGAAGGCTGTGGGTTCTTCTCCCACACCAGGTAGATCAGTTACTGATATTGCATTACAGCATAAAGGGGGTGCTTCATTACTGCATGAGTCATCTTTCTGATGAGATGTTAAACCAAGTTTCCATCTTCTTGATTTGGTGGTAGCTCATGTGGAGATTAAGATCCCATGACAGCTATTAAAAACAGTACCGGTTCTTTATTAATACAGCTATTTACATGTTTACAAAAACATACATTTTTGTAGATATAGACAGCCATTCTTTATTCCACAGCCACCACTTAATTTGCATTATATTTGGTACCATCCACTTTCCATTGAACATAATCTCATTCAGTCTCTCTTCCTTTGCTCTTCTACTTAAATATGTGACCATATAATACATGCCATGTTTTATCCAAATTATTGACACATTCTTTACTATATTTCCCATAGAAGTCATATTCAATGACATCCATATTTATCTGATTATAATTTTTTTAATTATGTAACTATTTTATTTCTATTAGCTTTTCCTATCAATGTTTAACTCTTTTTTTCATGTTGAGAAAACATGCTCTGTTGTTTCTAACTCTCCACAAACAGGACATATTCTTTCATCTATTCTTATAAGGTATATTTCCCTTTACTAGCAATTTACTAATTTGCAACCTGAATAAGAGATCTTGATGCTCAATATTCTTCTTGTACCTTTGATTTCTTTCGACTGTACCTTTTCAAAGATCGAAGATCAGTGAAGAAGGTTTGATGCCGAAACCGGTCTGAAGGAAGGGAAGGAATAAAACATATTGCCTCTGAGTGCTGGCTCTTTATTTTGTTTTATCAAGGTTGGTTATGCCGTGCACCAGTTGTACCTGCTAGCTTTTCTTGAGGGTGTAATACATTATTGCCACTTCTGCCACTACTTTCCCTCCTATGTTACACTACTGCCCATAACACTTGATCCTACACATTAACACAGTTTTACTCTTGCATATAATTAAGGATTTCTGTATGCAATTAATGGAATGACATTGTCCTATGTTTCAACTTTATTTTTTACTTTTGTATGTATCAACATTGTTCTATTACTTATGTATGTATTACCTTGGAGCTTATGTATGTAATACTGTGGAGCTTTTCTTCCCAGGCCTCCACTGAAAATGAGCTCTTCCTAGGCCCAGTGGACTTTCCTGGTCAACAGATAATCTAATGGTCTTCCAAAACAAACATTTTTTCTGTAAAATTTCATTTTTCCTCCCATATATTTCTTATATGTTCTCTTTTTCCAAATATTAATCCAAGTATATTAATCCCTACCCTGTTAAAATGAATACCTCCTAGCATACTGTTATAGCCTATACCTACACTTTTTTCTTTATTTCTAGAAAAACGTATTTCTTGTATAAATACGCGTAAATAACTTATCACATTGATCATAACGTTTTGATTTCTAGTAATAAGAATAATATCATCCACATACGATAATATAATTGGAATATTTATACCTTCATTGGTTATATATTCCATATCTTTCATTTCAATATTAACATGAGTTGAAATCACTTTCATTACTAATGCAAACCTTGCCTTATACTCTTTTTAAACACAATTTCCATATTAAACCACCCATTTATTAGTATAACTATATTTAACCTGTAAGCTGTAGCACAGACATTTTTTTTATCTTATTACTTATCAAACATTTTACAGAGTGTTATACTGAATTGAATCAAATGCCTTATTTAAATGACCCACCACTAATTTTGCTTGAAATTTCATATATAAAATGTCATCCACTAGTTTTCTAATCACTAACAGTAAATCTTGTACATTTTTGCCTTTTATACCTTAAATATTTTATTTATAAGCTTACTTGACTTACTTTCCATTCTCTCTGCAAAATTGTCATAAGAATCGTATAATTCATGTTAAGAACTATAGTTCACCAGTTCTGTAGTTCACACTTGTCTCCTTTTTTCCATATGATTTTAATTACACTACTACATGGTTCTTTATATTGAAAACCCATTCCTGACCATTCATTTAATACATTAAAAAAATATTTTGAATTGCTGTCATATTTTTATACATACTATACTCTGTTCCATACAGTCCTGACACAGATTCCAGATTTACTTTTCCTAAAATATCATCCAGTTCTTTCATTTTAATCCTTTTTTTCCAAATTCTTACTATTTTCATAAAAAAAACTATCTTTCTATTTCTTATTACAGTGTATATTATTTCCTGTAAAGATTTCTTTAACATCTCCTTACACTATTTCCATAATCTTGAGTGGTTTGCAATATACCTGATCCATCTTTCATTAGTCTCATAATACTATCATTTTTTTTAAGTTTGCTCAAATATGATGCAATTTCCTCCACCTTTTCTTGCAAGAATGTCTTTGTGTTATAACAAATACTGTATTTTTATTTAAATCATTTAATTCCTATTCTTTAATAAACTGTCTTCATTCTTTTCCAAACTATCACAAACAAATATCCTGAGTTAATTGGACACAATGCACTCTTTCCTTTCTTCTTTTTTATATTTTTCTGGCTTATAGAACACCTTTTATATTTTTTGTTTAAAAAACAACCACCATTCAGACCAATCTTTATAAAAAGGCCTCATTTCTATATAGTCTATCCATAAATTTACTACATCCATCTTCCCTTCTTTATTCCATTTAACCTCATAGATTCATAGGTGCGTACTAGGCCAATGGCCCTGGAGCCTTTACAAGCCTAGCCCATAAAAGTGCCCTGGCATCATGTCACCATTTGTTCCCAGTACCTCTGTCATGTAGAGCCACTGGAGTGATCCCCAGGGTGAATTTTCTATTTCCCACCCACTCATCAAGATTTCTCTTGAAAAGGGCCAGTGAGGTGATCTGCTTGACATGTATGGGAAGTCTATTGGGGACCTGTCCCTTCAGCATGTTCTGCTGATTGTGATATTGAGGTTGAGGTCCCTGAAGCGTGTGGTATGGAGGGATTGGAATTTCTTTAGGTGTAATATTTCAAACAGGACTGGGTCAGACATGGCTTTGTAAGTCAGGCAGAGACTGCCTCTTAATAGATGATATGAGACAGAGAAAAGCTAGAGTTTTTTGAGTCTGTCCATGTAGGGCATGTGTTTAAGGCCTAGGATCCTCTTCATGAGGTACTTTTGTGACCTTTCCAGCTATTGCAGGTGTTTAGGGAGGTATATGCCAAATGGGGCATTATACTCAATGATAAGTCTGAGGGAAGAGTAGAGAGAGATGATGACCTCTTTCTTCCTGGATGCAAAACCCTTGGTAATGAGATGTGCCACATAGAAGGGCCTTCTGACCCCAGTGGCAATATAGTGGTCAAAGGAGAAGTTGCTGTCAGCCTGTGTCCCCAGATCTCTTATAATGCCTTTAGTGTTCAGTAGGCTACCAGCAATGTGGTAATTAGTGGGAACTGATTGTTTCCCAAAGAGAATGGCAACACATTTTTTGGCATTAAGCTTAAGGCCATGGTTTCAACACCAGTCACTGGGTTTGGTGAGGCCTTTCTATAGGACAGTTACATCACCTGGGGAGTTAATAATGGCTCCCAGCTTGCAAGCATTGGTGAACTTGGTCAACCAGAGTCCCTCTGTGTTGTCCTGGATGTCTGAAAAGTAGATGCCAAACAGGAGATGACCCAGGACCCGATCCCTGTGGGACTCCACTCATGACTGTTCGGCAGTCTGACTTGGAGTCTGCTACTTTCACACTGTGGGTTCGGTTAGCAATTTTGCAACCCACCTAGTGATCTAGGGGTTGATGCCTAGTTTGGTGAATCTATCAATAATTCCTGAGTGGGAAATGGTATCAAAGGCTTTAGCCAGATCGAGGTAGGCTGTATGAATTGCCTTGCCTCCATCCACAGCTCTGGTGATTGACTCAAAGAAGTCTACCAGGTTAAGCAGGCATGATCTCCCTTTCAAAAAAACAAACCACATGGGATCCAGAGTTTGGAGATTCCCTATACCCTTGTTAATTAGGTCCATGATGATGTGCTCCATAGCATTACATATCAGACTCATCAGGCTAATGGGGCAATAATTCTCAGGGTCTGTAGTCACTCCCCCTTTATGGAGAGAGAGATGACTGTGGCAGTGAGCCATTCTGTAGGGACAAAGCCTGAAGTGAGGCTGTGATTGAACTGGGCACACAGGTGTGGTGCCAGTTCACTTTGTAGTTCATGTAGATGGTTCTTGGAATTCATAAATTCCAATGCCCTGGATCAACTAATCCATAGTTCAACCAGGGGCTCCAATATCCTAGACCTGGTCATTACCAACATGAGATATCGATGCTCCACACCTATGGCCACCCCCTCGTTAGTCAGGTCTGACCATAAGCTAATCACCCTTAACATCCACATCCCACCCCCACTTCCTAGTAAGGAAAGCTCCATAAAAAACTTCTCCAAAGCCAACTTCATGCTACTCAAGTCAGAAGTGACAAACTTCATGACACCTATGCAGACGAGAACTGAAAGTTCAACTGCTGAATCCTACACTAAGGCACTGTACGAGCATATCCACTCATGCATGAATCGTGCCATCCCAAATAGAACCAAGATGCTCTTATCCACAAAAAGGAAGCCAATCTGGTGGTCCCCTGCCATAAACAAACTTTACAACAAAAGGAAGAAACTGTTGCAGAAAAGAGGAAAATACCAGGATGCAAAAAACTCCCTTACCAGCCTCACTCAGAAACTGAGATCCCTCATAAAATCCTCCAAAGCTAGTTACGAAAATAAAATTGCCAAAGATTCCAAAGACAACCATAAGGCATTCTATAACTATGTAAAGAATCTAAATGGCAATGCTCAGATCTGCTCTGAGCTAAAACAGAATGGCATTAAATATACTGATCCCAAGGACATTGCCAATATCCTGGCAGATCGATTCAGTGCCAGCTTCACCTCACCCCCTAAATGGCCCATCTCAATACCAGAAGATTGCCAAATTGTGGCAATAATGGCCACACAGGTAAAAAATGCACTTTCCAAAGCAAAGAATACAGCATCCATGGGACCAGATGAGATCCTGGGCTGTGTACTACATGAACTGCAATATGAATTGGCACCTCACCTAAGTGTCATGTTTAATCATAGCCTCACCTCAGGTTTCGTGCCCACTGAGTGGCACAGAGCTACAGTTATCCCACTCCACAGGGGGTGATCCACCTTTGATCCCAGAAACTACCATCTCATCAGTCTGACAAGCCTTATCTGCAAGGCCACGGAGCGTATTATCATGGAACTTATAAACAAAGACATTGACAACCTTCAAACACTGGACCTCACCCAATTTGGGTTCGTGAATGGTCGATCTTGTCTCCTGAACCTGATTGACTTCTTCGAATCCGTCTCCAGAGCCATGGACAAGGGTAAGGTGGTCCACACAACCTATCTAGATCTTGCCAAGGCCTTTGACACCATCCCCCACTCTGGAATCATAGATAAACTTACTAAGCTGGGCATTAATCCCTACGTCACCCAATGGGTTGCTAACTAGCTTACTGATAGAACCCACACTGTAAAAGTAGTCGACTCCAAATCCAGCTCCAGACAAGCGACAAGTGGAGTACCTCGGGGTTCAGTCCTGGGACCGCTCTTGTTTGGTATCTACTTCTCTGAAGTACTGGCCAACACTAAGGGACTCTGGTTAACAAAGTTCGCAGATGACTGCAAACTGGGAGCCATTATTGAATCCGCAAATGATGTGGATACTCTACAAAAGGGCCTTACAGAAACAGATGCTTGGTGCCAGAGCCATGGGCTCAAGCTCAATGCCAAGAAATGTATAGTTATCCCCTTTGGGAAAAAACATGTATCCATGAATTACCATATAGGTGGCAGTACACTAAACACCAAAAGTGTGATAAGAGACTTAGAGACACAGGTGGACAGTGGTCTCACCTTCGATAACCACATCGCCACAACAGTCAGGAAATCCTTCTATGTGGCACACCTCATCACTAAGGGCTTTTCATCCAGAAAAAAGGAAGTCATTGTCCCACTGTACTCATCCCTCATTATACCCATTATAGAATACAATGCTCCGTTTGGTATGTACCTGTCAAGACATCTGCAACAACTGGAAAGGCTACAAAAATACCTCATTAAAAGAATCACAGGCCTAAAGCAGATGCCCTATGCTGACAGCCTTAAAAAACTCCAGCTATACTCTGTCGCATATCGTCTACGCAGAGGCGATCTCTGCTTAACATACAAGGCCATGTCAGACCCAGAGCTGTTGGACATGCTACACTTAAAGAAATCCCAATCCCTCAGAACCACACGCTCCAGGGATCTAAACCTTGTCATCACAATAACCAAAACATGCTGGAAGGATAGGTTCTTGACCCACAGACTCCCCAGACTCTGGAATAGATTGACCATACATGTCAAGCAGAGTGCCTCTTTGGCCCTCTTCAAAAGGAACTTTGACGATTGGATGGGAGAAAAGAAATTCACCCCGGGGATCACATCAGTCACCCTGCTAGACAGGTGTCCAGGGAAGTAAATAGTGTGGGAAGAAATAGCCAGGGAATTGTTACTGCTAGGCTTGTATAGGCCCTAGGGCTGATAGCCTAGTACCAACCTATGAACACAGCCAAGGATATTGTTGGGTCCCATAGAAATCATTAATCCATTTATTCCTTTTCCTATTTTCATATAGCGGAAATTATATTTGAAAGTAATCCATATAGCCCTGTAAGCTGCAAAAACTGTAACTACTATCCTTTCATCCACAATTTTCAATTCTGCTGAGACTAAAAATTAATATATTTCTGTTTTATGTTCACCTCTACTGTAAGTCCAAGTACTTTTATTTCAAATACTTATATTTCCATATGTTGTAATATCTAACATTACTTCAACATCGTATGATGGTGCTGTGGTAGCGTTGTCGCCTCACAGTATGACGTCCTGTTCGATTCTCAGCTAGAGCGTCTTCTGTGTGGAGACATGCGTGAATGGGCGTACCTTCGTTGAAGATTGTGTGTCAGAGCTGGCAACTCTGCACGTAAAAGACACAACAATAAATTATGATTAAAATCTCCTGCAACAATTATACCCATGTTTACTCCTAAGTATTTAATTATCTCTTTAAACTTGTCTTCTCTTACTTTTTTGTGTTACAAATGCATAAATCCCTATAATTCTAAATACCTGATTTACACATCTTGCATCGATTGTAGTTTAGCCTACAGTAACAAACATAAAATATAAAACTTTTGTCTCCTTATACAAAATAAGTTTTCCTAAACACATCTCTCTTCCTAAATTAATGCTTGCATTTTTCCCACCACACTTCCAATTGTTGTCCCACACCATTTGTTCAAAAAAGTAGTATTTTTTAATATAATGTCATTTCCTGTCTCTTACACCATTTAAATTATCAACATTTAATGCAAGTACCTGACACAAAATGTTAACTTTTCAATATTATACTTAACATTTCCCTTTTTTCTTTATTATGTCATTTCTACCTTTTTTCTGTCTTGAACTGTCTTACCAATAGAATTTCTATTCTAATCCCGTTCCTTTTCATATCTTCACTGTCACTAAACCCTGATTCTGCCCGTTCTCCTTTATTAAGAATAAAACTTTCATTACTGACTTTTATAGATCTTCTTTAGCTTCCAAACCATTTACTTTTTCTATTTCTATGTCCGGATTCCCTTGAGTCTGTTCTGTTAATATTTCTACAATTTCTTGCTCTAACTCAGTTACTTTATATTCACTTTGCATCCCCAAGTGTCCCATCTTCTTACATTTATAACACTTGACTTCACAATTTTGTTATATCATGTCCGATCCCTCCACATCCAAAACATTATTTTTTCTCAATTATTTATTTAATGCTCAGGTTACCCCACAAAAAAACGTCTTTAGCTGCCCCCAGTATTTCGCCATTCCTGTATCTACTTTCACATTTATAACACTTGGAATGTACATAATGCTATCATTTTCCATTTTGAAAACAACATTGCAGTGCCATGCACCTGTCCATAAACCTCTATTATCATACAGTTTTACAATGTCTATCACATCTTTACATACACTTAATAAATACTTTTTAAAGTAAATTTTTCAAGCTCATTTCTAAATTGGATATTATTTTTTTCCTTAGACTCTGTTTGAAAAGCTTTAAATACATAAGAGTTCCAAGTAACAGTCTGTCTTTTTTCATACTCTCCTAGAAAATTCTCCATACCTTTATGAGTCTTGAAAATGTCACAAAAGTCTCTCTATTAATATGAATAAATGTTTTCACTCCTAAAGGCATTATTATTTCTTCCCATACCTTGTATCTGTATATTCCACCTTCTTTCTTTCCATTTCATACCTTGAAATTCTTCTTTCTTTTTCTATTTAATGTTTTCTTTAATTCTTCCTCTTTCTCCACTTTCAACTTCACCATCTCAGCATATGACCTATTCTCGACCTGTGGAACATCCTCTGTCTGTATTTTCTCCATTAAGTCACCCCAAAAAACATCATTTCCACTTTCAGATACACTGGCATTCATCAAATCCATAAGCAACACATCCAGCATAAGGGGATGCAACAACCTATTTCTGTGTTGTCTCTCCATCTCTGGAGAGATTTTTTGAAATAACTCTTCAGAGTCCATTTGCATCATCTTCTCTGTATACTTTACTGAATGCTTCTTCAGACTTAATGGTTATTATAAAGAAAACTTCTATTTAAATAGATCCAGGTGGCTATGATGAATAGTTCTCTAGCCAGTCAAATGTCTAGCTCCATAACTTAATAAGCTGCCTGGTTTATAAAATACTTGGGTGCTTAAAACTAAATTGAAATGACTGTATATAATGTTGATTAGCTGCCATATGAAACCTCTACATGATAGTTCTAATATAAATAACTTATTTTAAAATCCCATATAAGATTCAAACCATCAGCTTTAACAAAAATTATAGCATATATAAAACATATAGATGCCATGAATCGTCACTAGATGGCAGTATAAACACCTAATGCAGAATACGAGGTAAATCAAAGTACATGAAACATATAGGCTATTAAATACTTAGATGTTAAAATAACTATATATAGTACTAGTGAATAACCATATAAAACACCTATGTATAAAATTATGTAAAAAATACATTATTGTAAAATCCCACATTAAATTTCTCCCCGGGCCTCCGCTGAAAACGGGCTCTGTGGAACCTAGTCGGACTTTCCCAGTCAACAAATGATAAATAAATAAAAATAAATAAATTAATTAAAATCAGCATTGACAGCAAAACTGAAAGTAAAAAAACATGTAACAAGACATGTTAATATCTTATAACATCACAGGATAGCAGTGTAGACTCATGATGTAACATGCAATGTATATAAAAAATGGAGAAATAGAGAATGCGAATGTTAATAATTTTAGGAAACCTTCCACATTTATACCCCCCCATGCATCCACTACTTGAAGCTTTTGAAAGAGCTTGTGAGAAAAAGTTGTTAGAGACATTTGAGTTAAGTGGTAGCAGTGTAAAACAGGAATTTTATAATTTAAACAAGAATGAGTTAGATGCATTAAATGTTTTACAAAGTAATAATAACATAGTAGTTAGACCCACAGACAAAGGTGGAGCTACTGTGATCTTAGAGAGTGACTTTTATGGAACCAAATTGGAAAATATGTTAGCTGAAACAGATCCTTATCATCTTTTAAGTAACTATCAACTGAACAAAATTATCAGAGAAGTGCATAGTGAATAATGAGTGGGATTATTGATAATGAGTTATATAGTTATTTTTTTAGTGGAGATGCCTACAGTTCCTACATTTAGAGGCTTGCCTAAGATTCACAAGTATTTGTTAAATTCCCCCCATGAGACCCATTGTATCAAGTAATGGGTGGCTGACAGAACCTAATTCTATATTAGTAGAAAAACAGCTTAGACCAATAGTGGAGTAAACAGTCTCAGTCGTCAGAGACACACAACAGCTCTTAGAAACATTTTCAAACCATGTAGCTATAGAAGAGAACATCTCCAAAAGTTTCCTAGTAACTCTAGATGTAGCCTTTCTATTCATGGCAGTTCCCAATACTGTTAGCATGTAATATGTGAGACTATTTTTAATAGGTAAAGGGATGCCCAGAGAACTCAATATGAGAGTCATGATGTTGATGGAAATCATTTTAAGTAAGAACGTTTTTTTCATATGGTGAATGCTATTATTTGCAAACAAATGGAGTGGCGATGGGTACTCCCTGCGCCAACTCATATGCCAATTTAGTGATGGCGTACTGGGAATATACATATGTCACTGACAATCTACAGTTTAAAGACTACATCAGATATTACAAACATTTTGTGGATAATGTTTTCCTTGTTTGGAGAGGCACTGAAGAGAAATTACAAGAATTTATAGAATACATTAATGGCACGCCCAGCTTTTTGTCCTTCACAGCACACTGGTCATTGGATAGGATAGAGTTCCTAGATGTCCTGGTATACAAACATGGAAATGAGATTCAAACTGAAATGTATAGAAAGAGTTGCAGAAGGAATAACCTCCTGCACCGCAATAGTATGCACCCCCCACATATATACCAGAACATATTCAAAAGCCAAGCACTGAGGACCTCTAGACTGACGAGTCAGGATTCTGCCTTCCACAAAACTCTAGCCACTTTGGAATATGAATTTAAGGAGAGAGGTTACAAAACGAATGAATGCAGAAAGTTATTTGACAATATGGAAGCCAATAGACGAGGGAGCGGCAAACCCTTTTTCAATAGAGACAACAACAGACAGAAAGAATTGAGAAATAATAGATCACCACATGTCAATAGGTTGATTATTCCCTACACAAGTAACAACAACAAAATACAAGAATAGTGAAGAAGCACTGGAATATATTGACGGTGGATGAGAAAATTCTAACACTAGTAGGAACTACACCGAGATATTTATACAAAAACACCAAGTCTTTGAAAAGACTATTATGCTACGAAAAGAATAAAACAAGTAGAATACAATCAGATAGGAAAGGAATGTTTGCATGCAGGAACTGCAATCAGTGCTTCTATATGGCAAATGATAATGTCTTTAGATATCCACGGGTAACATCTACACATTTCAACATTATGCAGACTGCAAATCCTGTGACCTAATATATTTAGCAAAATGTCAGAAAATGCACTTATTTTTATATAGGTAAGACCAATAGGACTTCATGTGAAAGAGTTAGAGAACATGTATATGCTATTCAAAAAGAAGACGACAGAGATGCCTTAGCAAAGCATGTAATTAATAATGATCTGACCCATAGGTTTGTCTTTCTAGCCATAGAGTTGATCAGCAAGAATATCAGAATCGGGATTATTAGGAATTATACAAAAAAACAAGAAAACAAATGGATTCTGAAGTTACAAGCTGATAAAGCCCATGGCCTTAATGAGAAAATTTCTTTGAAACCATTCTTGGCAGACAGACCTCTTAACCATTAAGTCACTATCTATAAAGTTTATTTCCATCGGTGATATCTATCATCTTGTTTAGATTCATTTCAGCATTGGTACAACTCATAGATATACACCAATGAATTCTATAGATCAACTTCCCCTGTGGAGTAACAATGTTATGTTTTACTTTGTGTTCCAATAGTTTTATAATTCGCTTTATTTATATACATATATATCTACATATAAAAGTCTGCCACAGACACTAGTTATGCATCAGTGAACAGGTTTATCACATAGCAGATTTTTATGGAAATAGGCAGCATATCCGTACATGTATATTTATATTAGTTGAATGCAGTCAGTTTTTTTTTTTTATATACATTGCATGTTACATCATACACTGCTATCCTGTGATGTTATACGATATTAACATGTCTTGTTACATGTTTTTTTACTTTCATTTTTGCTGTCAATGCTGATTTTAATTTAATCTGGGATTTTACAATAATGTATTTTTTACATAATTTTATACATAGGTGTTTTATATGGTTATTCACTAGTACTATATATATATTTTAACATCTAAGTAAGTTTCATATGCTTTGATTTACTTCGTATTCTGCATTAGGTGTTTATACTGCCATCTAGTGATGCTTCATGGCATCTATATGTTTTATATATGCTATAATTTTTGTTAAAGCTTTCAATTAGCAATAATCACGCCTCGGATAAACCTCATTGGCTATGATACTGCCACTGATGACTTGAATCTTATATGGGATTTTAAAATAAGTTATTTATTTTAGAACTATCATATAAAGGTTTCATATGGCAGCTAACCAACATTATATACAGTCATTTCAATTTAGTTTAAAGCACCCAAGTATTTTATAAACGAGGCAGCTTATTAAGTTATGGAGCTAGACATTTGACAGGCCAGAGAGCTATTATTCATCATAGCCACCTGGATCTATTTAATTAGAAGTTTTCTTTGTAAGAACCATTAAGTCTGAAGAAGCCTTCATAGTAAAGCGAAAGCGCTCACTACGTTTTATATTTTTATAAGTTATTTTCAGTAAAGGTCTCCTTCACTTTGGATGGTCTTGCCTCTTGAGTTTCTTTTGAATTTGAAGGTTTATATATCATACAGGCACTTTACTCCATTGGCTGTGCTTGTTTTATACTTGTGGACTTTTAATGTCATTATTGAATTGAATCCCTTCTACATAATCTGTTGTCCCAATGCTTTTACATTTATCTTTGTTTATACATAAGCCAATAATTTTAAGCACTTATTTAACCTTCTAACCCCTTCTTCCCTGCATTCTTTATTCTTCATAACTAAAACGATATAATCTGCATACGTAAAAAATTGTAGTAATTTGAATGTCTTCTGTTATTCTACTTCTATATCTTGACATTTTTACTAACAACTACATTCATAGCTAATAGGTTCATAGGTGTGTACTAGGCTAATGGCCCTAGGGCCTTTACAAGCCTAGCCATAAGATTAACCTGACATAGTGCCACCTGACCTTAGTTCGCAGTGCCTCTGTTGAGTAGAGCCACTGGAGTTATCCCCAGGGTGAATTTTTTTGTTTCCCATCTACTCATCAAGATTTCTCTTGAAGAGGGTCAGCAAGGTGCTCTGCTTGACAAGTATGGGAAGTCTGTTCTATAGAATTCATAGACTAGTACTAAGCTAACTGCCCTTGTGAGCCATTTTAAGCCTAGCCAATTATCCCTTGTAAGACTCAAACCCTGCACCTTGTGTTTTTAAGGCAAGCACCTTAACTATTAGGCCACCCTCCCAACCCTTATTTAAAGAAAAGCTATAGCATGGGCAGTCTCTGGGTTATGAACCTGTCCCTCCAATGCAAGCAAAATACTGATGGCTGGACATCCCTGCTTTATTCCACATTCTATTTTTATTTCATCACTTGGCCACCCATTTAATATCACTTTCACATTATTGTTATCACACACAGACACCAATATTTTTATTATTTTATAATCCCTTAATATATCCCCAAAACATTATATTGTAGTCTATCAAATGCTTTACTTACTTCTCCTATCCTAACCTCAAAAAAGGGCATAGCAAAATAAATTTAAAATGTGTGGCGAAAGCCAAACACATTTTGGCTAGGCTTATAAATGCCCTAGGGCAGATAGCCTAGTATGAACCTATGAACCTATAACTTTAGTGTATACCTCTTTATAGGTTCATAGGTAGGTACTAGGCTATCTGCCCAAAGGCATTTATAAGCCTAGCCAGAATGTGTTGGCTTTCGCCACCCCCCCCCCCCTTAGATTAGTTCCCTGTGCCTCTGTCCAGCAGAACCACTGAAGTGATCCTCTGGGTAAACTTTCTGTTTCCCATCCACTCATTAAGGTTTCTTTTGAAGAGTGTTAGTGAGGAGCTCTGCCTAATGTAGATTGGAATCTTGTTCCAAAGCATGGAAAGTCTCTGGGACAGGAATCTATCCCTCCAGCATGTCCTATTTATTGTTGTGGTGCGGTTTAGAACCCTAGAGCATGTGGCTTGAGGGGATAAGGTTTTCTTTAGGTGGAGCATGTCCATCAATTCTGGGTTGGACATGGCCTTGTATTTCAGGCAGAGATCACCTCTGCATAGGTGGTATGCAACCGAGTACAGCTGGAGTTTCTTCAGTCCCTTTGGAGGATGTCTGTGTCAGCCAGAGAGTCAATTATAGCCCCTAGTTTGCAGTTGTCTGCGAACTTGGTCAGCCATAGTCCTCCTGTGTTTGTCTGTATCTTTGAGAAGTATATGCCAAACAGGAGGGGTCTTAGGACTGAGCCCTGGGGACTGCCACTTGTAACTGGTTTAGAGTCGGACCTAGCTCCCGCAACTCTCACCATATGGGTAGTGTCCATGAGCCAGTTGGCAACCCATCTTGTGACGTAGAGGTTTATGTTCAGTCTGGTGAGCTTGTCTATAATACCAGAATGGGGAATAGTGTTGAAGGCCTTAGCAAGGTCTAGGTAGGCTGTGTGTACCACCTTTCCTTTTTCTATAGCCATGGTAACTGTCTCAAAAAAGTCCATCAGGTTTAGGAGGCATGATCTGCCCTTAACAAAGCTGAACTGGGTAGGGTCCAGTGTTTGGAGTTTCCCAATGTCTCAGTTATGAATTCCACGATGATGCGCTCCATAGCCTTGCAGACCAAGGTCGTCAGGCTTATAGGGCAATAATTCCTGAGGCCTGTTGTGGTTCCACCTTTGTGGAGCAGAATAACCATTGCTGTGCACCACTCTATGGGTACGTAGCCTGTGGAGAGGCTGAGTTTGAACAGTGTGTTTAGGTGAGGGGTTAGTTCCTCTTTGAGCTCATGTAGGACGCAGCCTGGGACACTGTCCCATTGATGCTGTGTTTTTGGCTTTGGAGAGGGCTGTTTTAACCTGAGTGTCTGGGATTTCAGGGACTCTACATTCTTCTGGTATGGTTATGGGCCCTTTTGGGGGTGAGAGGGGGGTGAAGTTTGCACTGAACCTGTCTGCCAGGATGTTGGTGATATCAGGTGGTTCAGTATATTTTGTGCCATTTTGCACTAACCCCGAGCAGATCTGAGCATTGCCACTTAGATTCTTGACATAGCTAATGAATGCCTTGGGGTTATCTTTGGAGTCCTTGGCAATTTTTCTTTCAAAGCTCACCTTGGATGATTTTATGAGGGATTGTAGTTTCTTGCTGATACTGATCAGGGATGTCTTCCCTTCTTGGGATTTTACTCTTTTCTGTACTAGTTTCCTCCTTCTATTGTATAGCTTGTTTATGGCAGGAGTCCACCAGACTGATTTCCTTTTCTTGGAGAAGTGAGTCTTGGTTTTGCTTGGGATGGCACGATCCATGCATTCTTGTATGTGCCCGTAGAATGCATTAGTAAAGGATTTTGCAGCTTGGACAGTGTTATCCTTCAGCATGGGGTTTTAAAACTTTCCACCTCGGTAACGTGAAGTTTGCTTTTGAAAAGTTTTTCACGGTGGTTTCCTTGTCCGGGGATGAAGGCGGAATGTGGATATCCAAAGTGATTTATTTATGGTCAGATCTAACCAGCGAGGGGTTGACCTCCAATGTGGAACGCCGGTCGCCCATGTTGGTGATAACCAGGTCCAGTATGTTGTCACCTCAGGTGGGAGTGTTGACCAGTTGAACCAGGGCATTTGAGTTTATAAATTCTAGGAAATGTTGGGCAAGGGAGTACTTCTCCCATTTAATTTTTTGGTAATTGAAATCACCCAATATTAGAGTGTTTGGTAGGACCTTTATGTTTCCCAGTGTTTCCAGAAATGTGGAATGGGGGTCCTGGGACATGGTGGGTGATCTGTAGCAAGCTACAATTTGAATTGCAGTTTTGCCCATTGTTTTGCGTGGGGATGATCTCTGAAGCATTGTGCTGTGCCACTAACCTGGAGGTGTGGGTATCCTTGATGAATATGGATACGCCCCCGTCTTTTGTATTTCAGTTTGGGTTTTGTGGCTGAAATGTATGGTATGAGTTTTAGCCTGGTAGTGCTGGGGTGCTCTCTGGAGCCTTAAACCAGGTTTCTGTTACTGCACATATCGATTGTCTCCATACTGAGGAGTGCCTCGAGTGCTTGCATTTTGAGGTTTAGACTTCTGGCATTGAGTAGTATTACCCTCAGTTTTTGGTTACTTGTGCTATTTATGGTGATGGGTTTGTCTTTTAAGCCTTGCCTAAAAAAGGCACTATGGGGGTGGCAAGAGTATTGGCCAGTATTTGAAAGCTTAAGGGTGCAAGCCATCTCTAGCGAAGCAGAGTGGCTTGAAGAGCATGTCATCCCAGGTGAACAGACACTGGATCCCTTTTGAATGACACCAGAAACTTAGCCAATTGTTGAAATTGAGAATGTTTTCTTTATACTGTGGTATCATTCTTGGTGAGGGCAGGATGCTACTCATGGTCAGAGTCATACCGGCCTGGGCTACATGATCAGAGAGCTCCTCCATGTCTCTTTTCATGTAGTCTAGGGAGGTACGGCTCAGGTCATTCACACCATCATGGGCAATGACAGAGTCATATTTGTACTTGTTCTGGAGTGACATAAGTGCTTGTGTTATGTGACCGGATCCTAGCACCCAACAGGCAGCTAACAGTAACCTTCTCCTTATTCACCCTAGTGAATTCACCTCTCTCAATAGCCATAATAAATCTTTACTTCCTTTATCTTTTTTTCCAAAAATCATGTCTTCAAGTAATTTATCCACTTTATTTTTAATCTTTTCCCTATTATCTTCATAAATATTTTGTAATCTGTATTATTTGGGTCTATATTATGACATCAAATGATTAAAAGAGCGAACGCTTTTTTATCGAACCTTAAAAATCGAAAGCACTGAATGTCAAAAACACAGAAGAGCAATTTTTTCCCCAAGGAAAAAAATTGCTGCTCCGCAAATAAAAAACAAATCCAAACATAAAGTAAAGTTGGGGGCTTTGCCCCCCCACACCCACTGATGTGGGGGGCTGTGCCCCACTCCCCTACTTAAATATACCACCTCCACAAAACACATTTTTTGCCATTCTTCCATATTGTTAATACATGTGATACTCAATACCATCTATTCCCATATTGAATTCATTTAAAATTATATTAAGTTTTCTTATACTTACATTTTTTCTATATTTATTTATTTCCATTTGTTGACTGGGTGGTCCATTTTCAGCGGAGGCCCAGGGAGAAAAGCTCCACAGTTAAAATAAACAGTAGTTACATTGGATTACATAGCGATTAACAATTTAACATAGCAATTACTTACAACATATTTACAGATGAAGAACATAGTACATCAGTAGATAATTAGAATCTTTATCTGCGAAGTACATAACAGACATTAACATATGTTACAGTAAGAAGTTTCTGCTGTATAATAAGTACTAGCCTTATGAGCATCCGAGCTTGCTATAATTAAGGTAGTTAGTGGAGTGGAAAGAAAGGCAGTGGTTGGATGGGGTGGGTGATATTAGAGTGGGAGTTGCAAGGGCATAGCCAGCATGTTTTTAGATGTGGTTTTAGTAAAGTTTTGAAGTGGGTGCATGATGGTAAGGAGGTAAGTGTGTGTGGGAGAGAGTTCCATAATTTGGCTATGGTGCAAGAGAATAGTGCTTCACCAGCAGAGTTATTGGCTTTAGTGATCTGCAAATGATTTTTTTGCTGGATCATAGTGGTCTGGTGGTGCGATAGGGTTGGAGTAGATTCTGAAGGGATGGGACATTTAGTGGATGGTTTACTAGTTTGTGGGCGAGTGAGAGTTGATACCACTGAAGGAGGTGAGGGAGTTCATGCCATCCCAGTTCAGCAAGTGAGAGACAGTGGTGACTACGGTAGGATGCCCCTGTGGCGAATTTGTCGATTTTGTTGTAGCAGGTCTCTAGCTTGTTTAGATCGCATTGCCTTAGGTTGGTATATATTGGAGAGGCATAAAGTAGGGTGGAGATAAGGTTGGAATTTGCTATTGAAATCTTTGCTGATTTGGTGAGAAGTTACTTATTTCTGTATAACCCTCCTAGTTTTTTGTGGACTTTTTTATGGTCATAGATATGTGAATGTCAAATTTTAGTTTATTGTCCATTTCCACTCCTAGCAATTTGGTGTGTTCAGTTGGGTATATAGTGGTGTTGTCTTTTGCTGTGATGTTAAAGTGAGAGTTGTTTTGAGTGTGTTTGGTGGGTTGGAAGATGAGTAGTTTAGTTTTGTTTGGGTTGAGTATTAATTGGGCATCGGATAACCACGTTTCAACAGAGGAAAAGGCTTCCTGTATGACTTTTTGCAGTTTGGGTAGGGACTGGGCTGAGCAGATGATGGTTGAGTCATCTGCGTATTGTATGAGTGTGCCATGTTTGTTGGCAGAGGCTAGATTATTGGTGTAAACAGAAAAGAGTAGGGGTCCAAAGATGGATTCTTGGAGAACCCCTATGGAGACAGGTAGTTGGGGAGATATGTCATTCTGCCATACAACGGATTGTTGGCGGTCAGACAGGTAACTCTGAAACCAGTTGGTGACTGATTGAGAGAAGGATAGGTTATTGAGGACAGAGATAAGTTGTTTGTGTGGGATCATGTTAAATGCTATAGAAAGGTCTAGGAAAGTAGCAGAGGAGAGATAGCCATTGTTTTTATGCTGAAGGATAGTATTAGTAAAGGAGAGTAAGACAGTGGTGGTGCTATGGTTTGGTCGGAAACCATGCTGAGTACTGGAAAGGAGGTTGTTAGTAAGGAGGGAGTCTGAGACCTGAGAGTGTATGCATCTCTCTTGTATTTTGGACAGTGGAGAGAGAGAATAGCTATGGGGCGGTAACTGGTTAGTTCTGTGCAGGAGAATTATATGTGATACTTTCCACAGTATGGGAACGTAACTTTCTGACAGAGATTGGTTAATCAAGATGGATACTGGGTAGGCCAGAGCATCAGGTGCGATTTGTAGGTATTCACTTGGGAGGTTGTCTGGTGCTAATTTGGTGGGTTTAAGTTTAGTTAAGAGTTTTTTTTATGTTGGAGGTAGGTACAGGAAAAAAAGAGAAGGCAGTGGGGAGATTACTAGTTGAAGGTGTGGGTTGGAGGGGAGGGGGTTGTGTTGTTTAGCTAGTGATAGTATGGTTTGGGTGAGGTGTGTGTTGAATGAGGTAGCAATATTTTCTGAGGAGTGAGGGATGTTAGGAGGAGGGGTACTGACTTTACCTGGGTGAAGGATGGAGTTTATGGAGGACCAGAATTGTTTGGTGCTGTGTTGTGAGGAGTCTAGGGCAGACTGGTAGTATTGGAATTTGTCCTGTTTTATTAGCTTTTTGACTCTATTGTGTAGTTCTAGGAATTTCTGTCTAGTTGAGGGGGTTTTGGTTTTGCGCCAGTGCTCCCAGGCTTTATCCCTGTTTTTCATTTCTAACTTAGTGGTTTTCTGTAGCCATGGGGAGAGTTGTGCTTTGGTTCTGGAAAGTCTTATGGTGGCATGGTAATTAAGGATGCTCAGGAAGGTAGTACTAAAAAACTCAACTGCGTCATCAAGACTGAGGTACTTTAGAGGATGCCAGTTACTTTCTTTGAGGGATGAGATGAATGTGAGTGTGTTAAAGTTTAGTTTTTTACGTATTTGATGGTAGATGACAGGTTTAGCTTGGTATAGGTACTTTTTGAGTAGGAATGTTGGGGAGTGATCGCTGAGGCTATCTGATAAGCATCCTGTTATATATGACTGGGGGCTCTTACTGATTAGTATCCAATCCAGGGTAGTGTGCTTGCTGGAGTTTTTATTTATCCTGGTTGGCGACTGGGCTAGTTGAGTGAAACCATGAATATTTACATGATGGGTTGGATGGTTGCCAGAACAGGATTGCCAGTCAATACTGAAATCACCTAAAATGATAGTTTCTTGGGGGAGATGGTAGGTAGACCAGCTGAGGAAGTTTTCTAGTGGAGGGATGATTTGGCTAGGTGGGAATTAGCATCCAATTATGTTGATGGTTTATATTCTTATACATTTAACTTAATTTTTTAAATGTTCATTTCTGCTTTTCTTCTATACCTCTTTCTTGAAATATATTCTTTATAGACTTCCTTTTTACCTCAAGTATTTGATTTTGCATATTAACTCTATCTCCTTCACTATTCTTCAATATCAGTATTATTCTTTAGTTTTTCTAAGAATTGTATTTAAATATGGTGCCTCCTCCTCTTTTCTTCCCTGTAAAAAATATCTTTGCTTGTACAATATTTGTTTATCTTATGATTCATTCCATACATCATCTCCTTTTTAGAAATAATATTGTATTCTGTCTTTAAACGCCACCTGACTTTTTCTTTCTCATTTCTTGATACTGTACAAAAAGTACCTTTTACATTTTTCTTTAAAACCTATCCACCAATCCGTCCAATTTTCATAAACAATTCTCATGTTTACATGATTCTTCCATAATTCATTAATCTTGTCATTCCTTATCTAAATCTGTTATATTAAGTCTTTTAATACCTTTACCTAATCTTCCTTTCTTCCACTTCTACCCATACAGCTAAAATGATCTAAATATCCCGTTTCCTTTATTCATTTTTATACAATTTTTAGGCAATCCGATATTACAAAATAATCAGTTTCCATTTTCATCTCATTTCTAAGTCCTGGGTTTCTCATCCCATAATTATCTTACCACTTTTCATTATTTAATTTACCTTCCTAACATAACTTCCTATTTTTTTCTTTTTTCCTTAGATCACAGTTAGTCTCCCATTAATATTATTTCCATATTTGCTCCTACATAGTTCAGAATCTTTTAAACACCATTTCTCTTCCTTTCATCTTAACATATGCATAAGTTGCAATAATTCTCTAGACATCTTTTTTCATTCTTATATCTATGACTTTTGTTCTACCTAACTCTACAACAGTATAATCTAAAACTTTTATTGCTTCATTACAAAGCATTGCAATATCTGAACATGTATCTTCTACATATTCCAAATAATATCCCCACCTCATAATTTTTCATTTGTAACTTTTTTCTTGTTCTTTTAACATTCTTATATCTTCTAATATAATTATTTGCAGATCAAGTAACACACACCATTCTAAAATGCCTATTTTTTTAATGTTCTTTATACTATTAACATTTATCGTGAAGATTCTCAGTCTTCTTTTAGTCAAGTGTTAATATTTCCTTTCACTTACCCCTTATCTTATTTTCTTTCATGACTATACTTTTAAACTTTCTTTTTTCTATCTTTCCCTCTCTTCGGTATAGAGTTCTTTTTATCTCTCACCACTCTGCAGTTTGCATCTTCATCTTCACCTGTTTCTTGTACCAATTTTTCCACTTATCAATCTGTTCTTTACATTCTATTTCAATACCCCTATTTACAGATTCATGGATTTGTTCTTATTCTTTAATTTCTACATTTTCTTTGGAATCCATTCATACTTGTGCAATTTTCACACATATTTTACATGTTCATATCACACATTTTACTTCATGCCTTGACTTCCCACAAATAAAACATTTTCTTTTATTACAATTGTTACTCAATTAGGCTCATAGGTGTTTACTAGGCTAACAACCACAAGGGCCTTTTTAAGCCAAGCCATGCATCCAAATAATCCAAACAGTTCTGGACCCATGAGAAGTGTAAGCAGGAGCTTGGGAGATGAAACATTTATAAGCAGGGGTCTGGAAGATAAATCATTACAGCTTGCCTGTATCAATTAGAGACATAGGTGCCAAACTAGGGATACATTTCCTGTTGTCCATCCAGTTGTCTAAGTTGCACTTAAATAGGGATTGGGAGGAACTCTGCTTCACGTGGATGCGGTTGTCTTTTGTATACATACCTGTCTCTCCAGCAGATCCTATTTATATCACAGGCAAGGTTTAATTCTTTAGAATGAATACTTCTGATGCTGTTTGTTTTGTGAATATGCAGGAGGTCCATCAGACTGGAGTCTAAAAATGCCCTGTATGCCAGGCATAGATCTCCCCTCAAAAGTCTGTAGGAGACAAAATACAAGGATCCTGAGGCTGTCTGCATAGGACATTTTACTTATACTCTGTATTCTTTTAACAAGGAAATTCTGTGGATGTTCCAGTTGTTTGGGTATGCCTAGTTAGGTGCATATCAAAGGGGAAAAGGGGACATTGTACTCAATGATAGGTCTGATGTATGGCAAATACAGTGGAGCAATGACTTCCTTGGACCTAGGTGCCATACCTTTGGTTGTAAGTTGTGCAACATAGAATTATTTCCTCACTGCTGTAGACAAGTGATAGTCAAAGGCTAGATTACTGTCTGTGTGTGTCCTTAAGTCCCTAACTACTAGGACAACTCTAAGAGGTGTGTTGTCAATATGATAGTAACTAGGTGTGAATGACTTCCTGAAGCATACTATTATGCATTTCTTATTATTTAGTTTTAGTCCATGGCCCTGACACCAGTTGTTTGTCTGTCAGCCCTTTCTAGAGAAGTTTTGTGTCAGTGTGGGATTCAATAGCAGCTCTTTAATTTGCAATCAAATTTATTCAGCCAGAGACCATTGACATTGGCCTTGACTTCAGAGAAGCAAATGCCTAAAAGGAGCAGTCCAAGAACTGATCCCTGAGATAATCCACTTGTGACTGGCATCTTTGTAGAAATGGACTCCCCAGTTCTAACTTCCTGGGTCCTGTCTGTGAGCCAGTTGGTTATCCACTGGGTGACATACAGGTTTGTATCTAACCTCTTGAGTTTGTCAACAATGCCTGAGTGGGGTATTGTGTCAAATGCCTTGGTCAGGTCAAGGTAGGCAGTCTGAACTATTTTCCCACATCCATTGCTTTGTTGACCTTTTCAAAAAAGTCGTCCAAGCTGAGTATGCATGAACTGCCCTTGATGAAACTAAACTGGGTTGGGTCCAGTGTTTGGAGGTTTACTGCATCACTGTTTATCATTTCAATGGTAATGGTTTCCATGGCTTTACATATAAGACTAGTGAGACATATGGATCTGTAGTTTCCAGGATCTGTAGATGGACCACCTTTGCGCAGATTGATGACTGTTGCTGTTCTCCATTCATGAGGCACAAAGACTGTTTGGAGGCTACAGTTAAATAGCAGTTCCAGAGGTCCTGATAGGTCATGTTTCATGCTATTTAGAAGGCATCGTGGGATATTGTCTAGGCCCATTGATGCAGTGTTCTTGGCCTTAGAGAGAGCATTAAGGACCTCTTCCCTACTGATTGCAGGGGGGTTTATATTTGATGGTATTCCTTGAGGGTAGGTTGAGGGAGAAAGAGGGGTAAAGTTGGAACTGAACTTATTGGCCTGTAGGTTTGCTATATCTTCGGGCTCAGTATAGGTAGCTACATTTACAAAGAGTTCTGCACACTATTGTGTATTGCCTTTGAGGTTGAGGACATAGCCCAAATAATGCCTTGTGGTTGTCCTTAGCCTGGGAAGCTGAAGTTACCTCAGATTTGGCTTTGCTAGACTTTATTTGTCCTCTGAGTTGTTTGTTTAATTTGATGAGATTGATTTTATCCTGCTGGGTGCTGCACCTCCAAATTTTTTGCCATGATTTTCTTCCTTCTGTTTACAGCCTATTGATTTTGTGATTCCACCAGGGTGGGTTGCTTTCTGAGTTAGTTCTGTCCTTCCTCCTGGTGGGTACAACTGCCAATATGCAGCTATTAACATGTTTGTGTAGGGTTTATGTGAACAGTTCTGCATAGGCAGCAGTGTTCTTCGTGTTTACAGGGGCTTGAAATGTTGCCAGGTTATAAATTAATAGCAGGAAGTTAGCCTCAGAGTAGAATATTTCAGGTTTAGCTGGGGGTCCAAATTTTATTTTTACCTCAGTGGAGACCATTTTGTGGTATGACCTTAACAGGGAAGACATTACAGTAAGAGGTGTGCAGCACTCTCCCATATTAGTGAAGTCCAGATCCAATATGGTTGCATCCCTGGTTCATGCATTGGCAAGCTGGCCCAGGGAGCTTGTGTTTACAAAATACAGGAATCTCTGTGCCTGTATGAGGTGCTGTATAGGATTGCCAGTTAATAGTGGGGTAATTAACGTTGTTCTTAAATATGGTATTGGGTTGGATAGTGAGTGTTCCCAGCAAGTTTAAATAGATCAAGTGCATTGTCCTGTTTGACAAGTCTTGAAGTATATTTATTTTTGAAAAAAATCGAGACACCTCCAACTTTAGTCCCTGTCTGTGTAGTAGCTGATCTAAATGTGTGTGGAAGGCATTATAACCTTACATAGTCAGAGTGATCTCTGTGGCTTTAAACCACATCTCAGTGACAACACAGACATCACCATTCTCTAGGGTAGAGAGAGTTTCTAGGGAGTAGAGATTTTTTGTTTAGGCTCCAAGCATTGAGCAGTAATACCTTTAGATTTTCTTGGTTTTGATTTGCTATGTTGGAAGTACTTTCAGGTTGGATTGCCTAAAAAGGGCACTATGTGGGAAGACAAACTTTTAATTAATATTTGAAAGCTTAGAGTGGAATGGTGCAGACCATCCCTGGCAAAGCAGTGTGGTCTCTTGTCCATCTCCTTCCATGCTGACAAATATTGCACCCCCTTAAAATGACACCAGAAACTAAGTCAATTATTAACATTAGTCATCTTTTGTTTGTATTGTGGCATCATCCTTGGATAAAGTAAAATGCTGCTCAATGCTAGGCTCATACCAGCCTGATACACACATTCCAAGAGCTCCGTGATATCTCTTTTCATATAGTCCAGGGAGGTAGGTCTCAGGTCATTTACACCCATATGGACTGTGACCGAGTCATACTTGTACTTGTGTTCCAATGACCAGACTGCAAGTGTAATGTGGCAGATCCTAGTCCCTGATAAGCAACTGACTGTGACTTTTCCCTTACTGGTGAAAGGAGCATCATTGTGTCTATTGATGGAGTTTCCAATGACCAGAATGTTGGATTGTGTGGTGACTTGCCTTATGGGCTTAGAAATACAGGCTCCATGAGATCTGGCTCTGTGTGTTGATGTGGGTGTTGTTTTGAAAGAGTGCATTTGATGTTGCTGAGGGTATTTGCTATGTCTACTTCAGCTAGGAGTTCTTTGGCGTTTAGGAAGATTACATTTAAGTGCCTCAGCATATATGGTTCTATATGTCTGCTTTGAATTGTGTGTGATGATTGTCTTTTCCACAAAATTATGTTTTTGGTTGTCCCCTATATTTAACACAACTTCTATTTCCATCTACATTTATTACACATGAAATGTGCATGCGTTTTTCATTTTCCATTTTCAAAATCACTCCACAGTCCAGTCTCCCAGTCCATAATCCTCCATCAATATACATTTTTGTAATGTCCATCACTTCTTTACATACGGTCTTTAAATAATCTTTCAATGTTTTTCTGAAATCCAGTACAAAATTGGACAGTAATTCATTTTTGTCTGTCTATTAAATAGTTGTACTACATACAAATTCCAGGGATTACACACACTTTTCTAAGAATTCTTCCATATACTGACCTATTTCAAGCAAAATGTCACACTATATCTCTTTATTTATATGTATAAAAGTTCTTACCTTCTTAGGTGAAATACCAAGAGCTGCATTTACTGAGTCTCATACCTCATAGATTTCAAGCTCCTTTTATACTTTGCTATTCAACCTAAGCAGAACATTTTCTTCTTATTGTCTCTCTCTTTGCTTCCACTTGCTTCTCTCCATCCTTCACCTTTTGAGTATAAGATTTCTTCTTAACGTTTGCTTTCATCTCCTCCTCTTGTACTCTGTCCATTATTTCACCCCACAAAGCTGCCACCTCACTCTCTGCTTCATTCTCATTCAACATGTCCCTTAAATAAACATCCTGCAACCCTTCCAAATGGAGGGTTGTAATAGTACATCCTTGTTAATTCTCACTACCTCCCTCGAACAACCTCTCCTAGCATCAGCACTCCGAGTCTGTCACAGGTCCGACAACCTCTTGCTTCTTCATCTCCTTCATGCCTCCCTTCTCCACCAATACAGAAAACCCCTCAGCTTCCCTTAACTGTCCTTCTTGTAAAGGCTCTGCTACCTCCATGTTGACATTCTCCTTACACACACTTGCCATACTTCTTCCTGCTTCTCTGAGACACCTATGTGCCTGGAATGGAAACAGGAAGTTGGAAGCGTCACCATCAATAGCATCCCTGTACACTATGAGTTGGTGAAGTCCCTTAATGCCCAGGCCAAGTCACCCTAATAGTATAAACACCACCTTGGCTCCGACCTGAAAAGATGCTACTAGTCTAGTGGGACTAAACTGGTCAACAAAAGATAAATAAATATTATATATGTTGTATTCTGTATTCTTGTAGATAAACTTTGGTCATGCAATCATACTTTTTTTGGGGGGAATCTTTCTGACATCTTTATGTGCATATTCATTTGAGGGAACTTATGTTGGTATGAAGCACATTTCATAGACAAAAAGCATAAGATGGTAAGAATAATTGACACTTGGAAATTAATTACTGGATAGCAATTTGTATCGCTATCAGTTAGGGCATACTATCCAAGTCAGATAACATATAGAAACTACCTTTGTTATTATAGGGATACCATAATTAATACCAAAGTAGATATTTCTAATTTAATGTATTATTTGGATGGTCTCTGTCTACTAATATAGTTATTAATGGTACGTAAAATGTTAAATAATTTAGATAAGTCTAATTAATTCTTTTATCTGAATGACAGCTATTATTTTAGCATAGGTTTTGTGAAGTCTCTGCAATAAAACATAGTTTATAAGTACTAGAGGTTTAACATAAGAATTTTACCCATGTAGAGTTAAATACTTGCAGATAGATAGTTGATAGTGTATTATATAATTCTTATGTAGATTTTTTCCTATATGTCATGAAATGAATGCCATATTAACTTCTTAAATAGATATCTCGCCTTATTACAGATTGATGTTATATTGTTATAACATCAGCTGAAGAGAATCTTCCTTGACAATTTACACATCCGAAGAAATATTTTCTATTGCTGCATAGTACTTTGGGACATAAGATGTGATATTTATGACAGTAGTAAGGTTTTTTTGTTGTACCTGTGTTCATAAGGAGAATATATTTATCTGGCTATAATGTGACACTAATACTGTGGACATGGGGCATCAAATGGCACTTCTGATATACACGTGATATTTATAAGCCATATTTAGATAACTTTACTGATATAGCTTGTTTGTAATTTATTCAGTTACATAAATCACTATTTGCTAACATCTTTTTATCAGTAATTGTTTTATTGAAAATGAGTTGCCCTGTTAAGGTGATGTAATATGAGAAGGAACATTAATTTAGCAATCTGAAGAGAAATAGAATTGAAAGACTTTCAACGTTTACCAGTAAAGAAAGAGAAATTAAAAATAGAAAGGAAAAAGAGGATGAACAAAAAGAGGGGAAATAAAAAAAAGAATGTATTATAAGTTCTTAATATAAAATGGTTATGTGAGATTAATATGGTGAACTGTGTGTTCTGATATAATGTGATAAAAGTTTGTTCATTATTGTATTTAAAGAAACTTCAATACTATGCTGATAAATTAGATATATTTTTGATATTTGGGGACCCAAGTAGATAGTAATCTCATCTTTGATTAATCACATTGCCAAAGTGGTTAGAAAATCCTTCTACGTAGCCCACCTAATCACAAAAGGGTTCGCATCCAGATCAAAAGAGGTCATTGTGTCCCTCTACTCATCAAACCCATCATAGAGTACAACGCCCCATTTGGGATGTACCTTACAAGACACCTGCAATGGCTGGAAGGACCACAGAGGTACCTCACCAAGAGGATCACTGGCCTCAAACAGATGCCCTATGCAGCTTGACTGAAGAAACTACAGCTGTACTTGGTTGCATACCGCCTACTCAGAGGTGATCTCTGTCTGACATACAAGGCCATGTCCAATCCAGAATTGATGCTCTACCTAAAGAAAACCTTATCCCCTCAAGCCACATGCTCTAGGGCTCTAAACCTCACCACAACAATAAATAGAACTTGCTGGATGGATAGATTCCTGTCCCGGAGACTTTGCATGCTTTGGAACAAGATCCCAATCTACATTAGGCAGAGCTCCTTGCTAACACTCTTCAAGCAAAACCTTGACAAGTGGATGGGAAACGAAGTTTACCTCGGGCATCACTTCAGTGGCTCTGCTAAACAGAGGCACAGGGAACTAATCTAAGGGGGTGGCGAAAGCCAACACATTCTGGCTAGGCTTATAAATGCCTTCGGGCAGATAGCCTAGTAACTACCTATGAACCTATTATTCTGCATTATGATAGGGCCAATGTCCATTACAAAATGTATGATTTCTTTGACAGCAGATTTGTAAGAATATGATTCAAGCTTTGAAAAAAGTAAAATACAAAATTTGCAATATTCATATCCTGGTGAAATCATTCACATCAAAAGGCATTTGTGTAGTCATAATAAGTCTTAGTATAGTTTTAAATAATATTACTTTTAGTTATTGATATGTGGTGTTTTATATATTTTATAGATTGCACCAAATGGATCATGGAAAACTCCTTTTAATGAATAAAAGCAAATAAAAGATCAGTATACAGTCCAAATACACAGTGTTTCATGTTGAGCGCTTTCATCAATGAATTGACTTCATCAAAACAAACTGAACCTCACCCCTAAAACATTTAAATACTCTTTCTTAACAAGCAGTCAATCAGTATTCCTAAGGAATGCTCAGCTCACATCCACTTTTTAAAGAAACATGAACCCATTCAACCATAATGAACAAACAGTAAAATCAGTATACTGATTTAAATTTTTTTCTTACGTAATAGTAAACCCAAGAAAACTTTGTCTGTATCAAATAAACACTTTCCTTACTATTTCACTCTCTTTATACACGTAAGTAAAATATTAAAACATTTTCCATGTAAAATACATGATTATTTTTAAATTCAAATGTATTATGTTATCTTATTAGCTTTTTCCTTGAGTCATGAGTAAATGCATAAATGGTTATTGAGACTTGGATGGGAATTAGCAGCTAACCTAAGCTGCCACATGAGTTTTCTCTTGCTCAAGAGGTTCTTCCAGTCAGCCCCCCTCACATCAATGTTGACCGTATCTATTATTCCAAATTTAAAACCTGTGTATCCCCCAAGTTTACGCTGTGTCTGTAAAAAGCATTAGTCTCCTCTTTATTTCATAAAAATGTTCGTAAATTCTGCATTTTAAAGCCCTCTGGGTTTTTCCAATGTAAAACCCTGGGCAGGTGTTTCAAAGTGCAATATACACTATCCTTTTCATGTAGCAATTACCTTTCCTAAAGTGCAGAACACTATTTAAACTGTTGTTCAATGTTAAGGAAGGAACCTGCAGTTTATATCCACATTGAGAACATCGGCCACATGGCTTAGTACTTTCCTCAATGTGACCCTGCCCCACTAAGTGATTTTCTAAGTTTACTTTGATATTTTTACCCACTTTTGTGGAAAATTAGGGTTTTTTCACCCAACTTCCTATATATTTCACTATTCGTTTTTAATATTCCCCAATTTTCATATAGAATATGTTTAATCCTATTAGAAAAGGGACTATGCTGAATAATGAATGCCATACTATAGTTGTTCACCTGCATGCCAGAGATAGTATCAGTTCCAAGTTCTCTACAACCATTGTCTGACCCACCCCTAAAGTATTCTTCACTGGATCATATTCTGATGTCACCACAACTTTAAAGGGGTTTGTATTTCTTTCCCCATTCATCAGAAATTTCTTTAATGATGGGTTCAGTGAAATGGGGTGGATATCCTCTTTCGAGGAACATGCTTCTCACCAGCTCTAGCCCTACAATAACGTCTTCCCTTTCTGAAGTCATCCTGACTACTCTAATTGCCTGACCTTTCACTATGTTTTTTTTCTGTTTTTGAGGATGATAACTGTGAAAATGCAAGTAGCTATTGCAAAAGGTAGGCTTGCGGTACACATTAGATTTAAAGCCACCAGGAATTTTGGAGACCTTTACATCTAAATAACTAATTTCAAGATCTTGGGTCTCATATGTAAATCTCAAAAGGTTTGTGCTGTTGTTAGTATATTCAATGAACTGTGGAATATCCTCCTGTTTCCCCTTCCATAGAATAAAAATATCATCCAGGAATCTCAAATATGTACTAATGAATACATGGTATCTGCTGTTGAAGACATAATGCAGTTCCCATCCAAGAAAACTATGTTTGCATATAGGGAGGGCATAAGCCGCCCCCATAGCGACTCCCCTAGTTTGCTGATAGTACTCCCCCTCAAAAAACATGTAATTGTCTAACACGTGCGGCATAATTTCACATACAAGTTGGTGTCGTCCAGGGTCCAAGTTGGAACATCTAGAAAAGGTACTTTCAAAAAGATCCATCCCCTCTGTTTTAGGTATACAAGTAAACAAATCTTGGATGTCGATGGTCAAAAATATGACTTCTTTGGACCACAGTTCCTGTTTTAACTGGCTTAGAAAATTCCAAGAATCTTTTAAAATATGGGGTATCCCATCCAGAACGTGGTGACAAGTCTTGTCCACAAAAACTGCTAAATTGTGAGTTTTTGACCCACAAGCTGCTACAACGAGCCTAGAATGGAGGAAAACAATGCTCTTGTGAATTTTTGGTATACCGAAAAAAGCAGGAATTTTTGGGTGGGTACTGATCAATAAGTTATATACTTCTATAGGAATTCTCTGTTCTAATAGATATTCCTCCAGGTAGCTGTCTATCCTCTGGTATACAGTATTTATTTGGTTTTTAGATACTGGGATATAACTCTGTTCATCAAATAGCATATCCTGCATCTTGCTGATATAGTCATCTGTATTGTACACCACAACTCCCCCTCCTTTATCTGGGGCCATAATACTAAGTGTTTTATTACCTCTCCATTCTTTCATCAACTTTCTCTCGAGTATTTAAATTAAAGAAGAATTTTTCTCCTCTGCCCATAATTTATAAACTTCCTCTTTTACCACTTTCTTGAAGATGCTTATTAAAGGGTGTAAAGGGGGAATTGTAAGTGCTCTTTTTCTTTAAACAGTCTTTTTTATATGCAGTAAGCCCTTTCTGAGTATCAGAGAATAGTACCTGAAAATTTAATTTTCTATTATATAAATGAATGTTCACCATCACTTCAGCTAAATCGGGGGTTTGCATGGGGACAAATTTAAACCCCTTAAAAAAGAGAGTAAAAAATTCCTCCTTAATATCTTTAGATGTATAATTGTAAATGCTGAAACCGTGAAATGTGTGAACTATTTGGGAACCATCACTGTTCAATAAAGTATTCTGTCCCTACCCCGGTTTCCAAATCTCTTCCTTTGATTTCCCTGGTTGTAAAATTCTCTCTTTCTTGTATACCAGTAAAGAAAGAGAAATTAAAAATAGAAAGGAAAAAGAGGATGAACAAAAAGAGGGGAAAGGAAAAAAAAAGAATGTATTAAAAGTTCTTATTATAAAATGGTTATGTGAGATTAATATGGTGAAGTGTGTGTTCTGATATAATGTGATAAAAGTTTGTTCATTATTGTATTTAAAGAATGTATTTCTTAGTTTGCACTTCAGTACTATGCTGATAAATTAGATATATTTTTGATATTATTCTGCATTGTGATAGGACCAATGTCCATTACAAAATGTTTGATTTCTGTGACAACAGATTTGTAAGAATATGATTCAAGCTCTTAAAAAAGTAAAGTACATAATTTGCAATATCTATATCCTGGTGAAATCATTCACAGCAAAAGGCATTTGTGTAGTCATAATAAGTCTTAGTATAGTTTTAAATAATATTACTTTTAGTTATTGATATGTGATGTTTTATATATTTTATAGATTATTGTTTTTTATATTCTGAGACAGTTTAAGTCAAAATTTCAAAATAAGTCAGTGCCTTATCTGATATATTAACTTTCATTTCTGATGAATATAACATTTTAGAGATGTGAGTGTAAAAGTTACATTTACTCTTAATAATTAGCAGCTTTGCATTTAATGAGTGCATGTTTGGAATTAGAACTTATTTAACTTAAAAAAAGATGTATTCAAAATGTTTCTCACTTTAATTTATTTACCTTTTACAACATACTTTAAATGAACTTGTAACCTTTTACTTTATCATATTTATTCATGAGAATTACAAGGTAAAATGGTAGTTATATTGATATAGTACATCTTATCCAACAGATAAATACTTATGTATGTCTAAATTTAAACAGTTCTATTTGATGGTTTTTATAATGATTAATATGTTAATTGGCTTTGCAAGTTCTTGATTAAAGTAAAATAATTTGTAGGATAGGATAGACTGTCTACCTAGTTGGATAGGTAAATGGGCAACAGAGGTGTCCATGATAAGATGGGTGCATAATTATTCATATTTCCTTTTTAAAAAATAATTTTACTCAGTTCTTTTTAAACTTTGGTCTAGTTTTCTATAGGAAGGAAGATTTATACTTAGTCATAAGATTAATTGTTATAGAAAATTACCTATTAATTCTAACATTTTGCAATAAAATGTTTATTAAATATGAAATATTTAAAAATTGATTTTTTACTATAATGGCCTCAATAGTAGTGAGAAGAACAAACTCTTGTAAAGTATTAAAATATAAGCAAAAGGGATATTGTGTTTTTTTTTCAGGAACACATTTAATAGGAAAGACATACAATTTTTAAATAGTACAAGTTATGAATTATTAACTATATCCTCATTTAAAACAATGAAAAGGGGTACTGCTAGTTTATAGAAAACTCCTCAATCCTGACTTAAATTATAAGCAAAATAAATTATTCTAAATGGATAATAAATTATACATATTATCAAGCTTCTAGTAAATCCCTGGTATTGATAGTAAAATTGTTAAAGATCATTTAGAAATGTTAAAGAAGCTGTTGGAAAGGTTCTTTAGTTATGCTAGGTTATTTTTGTATTAACAATATGGGTGACACTAGTTTAAATTTAAAATACTAAAACTGCAGTTTCAGCAATTAAAAAAAAATTAACAATAATAAAAGATTTAATAGATAAAACGGTATCTTATTTCTTGAATTGTATATACTGTTTTATTTGTATGGTATGCAAACAAGGATAAATAGATTTTGTCTCTTATGATTTGATTGAAAAAGCTAATAAATGCAATACCTTTGCTTGTCTACCATCCAGCCATAATTCTTTATCTATGAATCTATTATGGATTTTAGAAAAAGTAGTCTTGTGTATAAAATACCTGCTTATATGACAATTTCAGAATATTTAGGTGTTATTTAAATGAACAAATTCATGAAATCCATCCTTCAATGACAATGATTTGGTTAATAAAGTTATATTATGGGATTCATTAAAATGCATATTAAAAAAAGATGGGTAAACTGGTGTCATGATACAGAGAAAGAGTGGGACAAAGAAATACTAAAAAAAAACAAGAACATTTCCTTAAATCTGCATTAAATCATCAAAAGAAAGGAATACATAATTTAGTATAAATAAAAAACAAATAATGTCAGTATATTTTAATACATAAAACTGAAATAGCACTAGAAAAAGTAAGATTACACAGTTATGTAATGTCAACAAAAATTTACATAGATGTGTAAATAGAAGTAAAGTAATTAATAGAAGAGCACAAGTTGGCTAGTTTAATTCACAATCAAAAATGCTTATGATCTTATCTCGATATTTTTAAAGATACTGTGAAGATTTAAACAAGGAGAATGAGTATTTGATAAACACAGATCAGACAGATAAATATTTGAAAAAAAATATTCAAACTACATTAGACAATAAGTCCAAAAAAGTAAAAAAACAACCACACATCTGGGATGAAGTTGTCACACCAGAATGGAGGAAGCAAAACCAGAATAAAAACTGAGTGACAACAAACACGACTATGTAAAATAAACCAAAAAAAATGTTATACCTTAGTAAGCACTTTTGCATTGACCTCGATGCTTCATCAAATTTTAAAAAGATACAGATTAACACTATTTCAAATCCAAAGAACATACCAGGTACCGATTCCAATTATGACATCATAACAAACTATCTAATCAGCTGTAGAAGCTCTAATAGCAAATTAGACAATATAGTCTCTACCAATGTATAGTAAAAAAAATTAAACTATAATATCTAGCATAACCTAAATATAGATGAAAAAATTACTTATCTACTCAACACCTAGTTCTGACAGTGTATATGTGTTTAGTTATGGTACGATACATAAGTCCAAACCTATTAAATATAGTTCTGTGAGACTCAAAAAGAAAGTTTCATCAGACCAATAGATTGCCACAATTGCATAATAAAATGACTGAATGAATATTTGATATCTCATATATACCTGCTTAACTTAGTTCTCTACATAAAGAAAACATATAAAAGCTATAGGTTCCTATCTGTTGCATTTAGAATTGTTAGGTGTTTCCAACATACAAAATGCAGTTCTTATAAGAGGCTATTACCCCTCCCAAAAAAAAAAAAAAAAACAGTACAGCCAATTACTTGAGTATAACATAGCACTGCAATAAAACTTAAACATTTCTAAATGCATACAATGAAAACCAGTTAAAATCAAACTGCTGCCACTGCAACAAAAGACTTGGAGAAATTAAAAACAGCAGAAAAGCTTGGAAGGGTTTTTCTAGGCATTTGTGTCTATACTTATAGCAAATATTTTAAATACATTTGACACTTGGCTTAATAATGAGTCTGTTATTAAATTATGATATGATGACTTAGACTTCAACACATTAAATCATCTTTTTTTATGCATGAAAAGGTCTTTGTTGGAAGGACACCCTTCCTTTGAATTTAAATCACAATATATGAGATTTATTTTAACGTATTTCAGAAATTATGGACAGGATTCAATAAACCCTACACGACTCGCTGAAACCATGTGTGTATCATGCCAGGAAGTGCACACAGTAGCATGCTGACTTGTATTTAGTAAGCATTTCTACATGATGTGTGGAGCCGCAAATGCAGTAAACATTGCAGCATGCTAATTACTGCATAAGCAGATAATCTGTATGCTAATAAACAAGTTATAATGCAATTGTGTGCACTTAAAATATTCCTTTGCCTTGTACTCCAAAACCTTTTGGAATATAGGCACAGAAACTAAACATCAAGGAAAGAATGCTAGGAACAGCTACAGCTCGTGTGTGTATGTGTGCGTGTATGTGTGTATGTATGTGTGTATATATATATATATATATATATATATATATATATATATATATATAAATCAGGCTGAAGTCTGTGTGTCTACTTTTGCTGATAGACCTCAGCCAAGGAGTAAAAGGGTATTTAGACTTTAATTTTTCATGGTTTGCATGAGGTGGAAATAGCAGAGTGCTACAGATAGAGAGACACTCCTGGAACTCTGCAACCTCTGTCATCCTCACCTGACAGCAAGGGAAAACCAAGGAGAACCAGTACCTGTGGAGACCAAGGTATGTATAGCACTTAGAATATTAGCTACAGGAAAATTTCAATGATCCAAATGAGACATGCTGGAGGTGTCAGAGGCATCAGCATCCAGGATCCTATACCAATTCCTGAATGCTATGCTACAGCATGCCAGTGACCATATATATTTCTCCATCTCTGAGGACAGAGCTAGAACTATGCAGGACCTCTACCCTATAGCACATTTCCCTAAAGTCTTAGGTGCAATAAACTTGCATGCACATTGAGATCAAAGCACCACCTGGGGAACAAGGAATGGGTTTACATCAACAGTAATGGCTTCCACTCCATTAAATGTCAGGTCATGTGTAATGCTAGGGGAAATCATCCTGAATGCATGTGCTGGCAACTCTGGCAGTTACTACAACTCCCATATCTGACACACCTCACAGCACTACCAAAGGTTTTCCAGGGGTGATATCCAACATGGCTATTTACTAGGGGATACAGAGGATGCACTTGAACTGTGGCTGATGATGGACATCAGAAATGCACACACACCACAGAGGAATGCTATAATGAGGCACACACTCAAACAAGAAATATTATAAACCATGTGTTTGGGTTGTTGAAATCATGGTTTCAGTGTCTAGATACATCGGGGGGGGGGGGTTCTGAGCAGTATGATACCAGTACTTGTTCTGAAATTATCAGAGTCTGTGCTGTCCTACACAATATCATTCTGTGAAAACAACTGCAGCAGGAATATCAAGGGCTAGGAGGAAATGCTCCACCACCACTGACACAGTCACCATACCCACACACAGTTGAGGAGTCAGAAGGGGAACCCCCAGCTGCTGTGGGTGTAGGTAGATATAGGTGTGCATGATAAGCCCTCGCCCTTGCAAAAAGACAAAGGATAGTGCACTTACTTACCACCTAAGGGGTACCTCTTTCATCCAATGCACATACAGAGAGTAGAATTGATGCCAGGCAATGCCCACAACCTTTACTTACCCATGTAATGGCTGCAAACAGCTAGCATCAGACAGAGCCAACTTCAAATGACAACAGTTGTAACTACAAGACTATCAAGGCAAGTGTTGAACCTGTACTAGAAAAATAAATGTGTATGAAGATGAATGAAATGACAGATACCAGTATAATGTTACTTGTAAATGTACCTAAGAAGAATTTGTGTGAGTTGTCCAACAATGACATCAGTATATATGCCATGACTGACTTCTGTAATAACAACTAACATGCCTGATGCATATAAAATACCCAGTATAGGTAAAGCAGTCTGAAGTCTACTTATCCCTACATTTTCACAAGTGGAAACATAAGCAAGACTGCTGTGGCAGCTATTTCAAGTCAGGAATCACAATACTAAAATGCTCTAGTAATTCAGAAGAAAATTCCAAATTAGATCACCAATACATATCGTACGCCAACAGCGAATGATCAGAAATGTATACAGATCAACCTTAATTTTTCTACTGGCTATATAAATGCATTTCCAAAAAGTTACAATCTAAATGTCCATGAATAATAGATATTTATCTTAATACAATAAGTACTTCTCTGCAGAACAATTTCTTTCAAAGAAATGCCCATCTCCAGTTTTGTCTGAAAAGCAACTGAAATACCCACTATACAAATAGCAGTCCAAAAAGTGTACTTATCCCTACATACCACAAATGGAGTAATAAGCATGGTTGAACACAGTCTCCATCCCTTCGAGTTCCCTAACCAAACCCTTACCTTTTCATAGTGTAGATTCAAAAATACCAAGCTTCTGACTTTGTGTAACAGATGTAAACATCTGCACCATTGTTAGGTGCTAATAGCTTGCAACTGTGAATAATTACACTGAGTGTGAAGGGAGCACAACAGCAATTCATACACCTTTCCCTGCAGTGGGTGTGTCACTGATGATACACTTAAAAAAGTGTTGAACTAACTGCAGTGAGCTTTTAAATAAAAGCAAACACCACACATGTATATTTTTTGGCCATAATAGCACAAGTTTCCTGCCTTTGCAGATAACTGTTGTTCACTGTTATGTATTTGTATCACACCTTGAAAGAAAAATAATAGGAGATGCACTACAGATTGCATGTCTGATATTAAAGCAGATATAAGGGAAGAATGACCAGAATACAAAGAGAAGACAGTGCTGCATTTCTGCAAACATATTCATAAATAACTGTGTGGTGACTCATTGCACTAAAATATGTTAGCCAAACGTGTACAGGCAAATGAGAATGTCCAATTGTATGAACTAGTAATACTGGATATGAAATGTGAATTGCTTATGCACATGATTTGAATGGTATTCCAAAGCTGTGTCTGTGGTAGAGAGAGATAACCCACTACAACTGTATTTTCTAAGTACAATAGTGTGATGGTTCAAATCCAGAGCTGTCCAATTGTTTAACCTCTCTTTCCCTTTTTTTATCTTTTATTTTTTTTTTTACCATGTGCAGGATGAATGGCATAGTGCAAACAGGGTTAGCAGCTTAAAAAGTGGAAATTTAATTTCAGTTGCATTCTAGAGCACAAACAGGTTTAGCACCATTGCACGGCAGTCAGCACCACAGATGATAATGACTGCGGAAATTCCACTTGTTACCTGACTGGCTGTGTGGCACAAGGTATAAATATGTTGCTCTAAAAAAGAGTGAACATAGGTAAAGCAGGATTGGAGTCTCACAGTAGCTCACTTTACTGAGAAATGGTCATAATTACTATTTACACAACTAATATATGTTTGCTATAGCCTTTCACATTTGTGCATTGCCTACCTATGCACAAACAGGGTTCACTCCTTCAGGAAAAAAGTGAAAATTAAATTTCTTTCACCTTTCTTCCTTCCTGCAAACAGGCTCAGTGGTGAGGTGTGACCATCAGCACTCTCTGCAGTACTGAGTGTGGAAAATACACCTGAAGCCTAGTCCATGGCACCAGGTGTAATTGCAGTGAGATCATGTCAGGACATATGTGTGAAGGGTTCAAATCTAGGCCACTCCACTTTTTAGTAAGAGTGTCCCACAATAATTATTCACAAAAATGTGATTATAAAGATAATACTACATATCAATATCTAGGTATAACAGGTTGATTGACCAAAAGGTATCATTACTGCCTGCATACACATACTTTTGTAGGTATCATAGGTGTAACTGGTTAAGCACTACAATGATGATTATGTAATAGAAAATGCAGTTGCATATCTCTGATGGACACAGTTATTTACTGACAATCATTTATACCCCTCCCATAACCCAAATATAACTGTAAAACAGAATGTATTGTGAGGTATGTATCATAACCCCAAACTCTATTACTGAAATCATGTAAGCCTATCCATTTCCAAGATATTGCCAGACATTAGTCCTGCGTTACACCTGAGAATCATGAGCCAGGACATTTTAATGTCACGCACATACAATTTTAATTGAAATGTGTCACCAGTTACTATTTAAACTGTACATCTGTAATGACTGTGGTTGACAAGTACCTCTTTTGTGGCAGTGAGGAATAATCATCTATGGGAAAATGTATACATTCTCTTTTACATAGGTTTGAATCTCATATTGTACAAATTAATTTTAATAGTGTGCAAGTCCCCACACAAAATATGCTAAGTCATCCCATTGATCTCTCCAAAATCATGACTTAAAAGCCAAGTAATTTAGCATTTTAGTGTTGACCACTGGACAAAGTGTGACCAGATATACCAACACACATTCCATAAATCAATGTCAAATGTCACATTATTATTGATGCTTCATAACCTCCCTTCCTCCTTGTTTGATGATGTTTCTTTTTGGTTACCATCACGCCAATGTGGTTGGCATGATTATGTGTGTTTGCACCCTGGTCATAAAACATGATATCAAAAATTGATGGGAAACCATTGAAACTTTTGTTGGAAGACCTTTGTGGACATGCCATGAGCTGGGAAGGATGGTGTAAAATTCAGGGTACAGAGATGGGGTGTGGAGGAATCAAAAATATTTGTTGTACTCCTTGGGAAGTGCCACAGCCACAGGCTGCTGCCGGAGGACTATACTGGGTCTCAGTAGAAGGATGAGGCTTGGAGCAGCCTAACCAAGGCTGTTTCTAGTGCAACTTGACTCGAAATACCATGCACTGGGGACCAGTGTAGGCACCATTACAGTGACCTTAAGAGGTGCAAGCTGGTGCAACTCAACCAGTGACTGGATGAGTTTCAAACTGTTGACAGCCACAGTTGTGTAAGTATACAGACCAAACAGCTTGGAATGATGAGGACTGATGTAGATAGCCAGGTCTGGTATACATAATGCTTTCATGTTTCTTTTTCTCTCACTGTATTTTATAGCTGCAGAGGAAATCTTGGTGAACAAGGAGGCACATGCTGAGAGGTTGGAGTGACTCAGAGAGGCAAGGGGTATGTCTGCAGTGCAACTGACCCTGATTGTACTAAACATATTGTGATTCCGTAGACCAGTATTAGTTTCAGCATGCATATCATAACTGTAACAGCAAGCATGCATACTTTCTTCTGCAGCTCTTGGTAATTGCATTAGGTATTTGTAGTACTGTGTTCAGAGTATGTGGATTCATTTCCCACAAGTAACCCATAGATTCACATTCCACAAGTATCATTTTTATACCTGAAATGCAGCAATGTTTGCTTTAATGCCATGTTAAGTTAATCTGTAGTATATTTAAAAGTATATATGGAATATGAGCATATTCCAAGGATTACTTGTAACAATTCATAATCATTTTTCTGTCTGTGAAAGCTCTATAGCTTGTATACAAATCACAAAAACGAAACTAAACCAATACCAAAACAAACAATGAAAGCGGAGATAATCAGCAAAGGCACGGACCGTTTAATAGAGTAAGCGCTTTCGGCCAAGGAAATACCCCAGCCTTCTTCAGACTAAAACAATACTACACACAGCTGCTCAGCTTAAATACATCCACATTAATCAGTTAAGCACTAATAAATCAATTAACATAACACTTAATTTACAAAATATATAAATTAGTATTCTACATTAAATGTTTTTTTAAAATTATTAACACTATTATAAATATTAAAACTATTAAAACCATACGGACATCTAAGAATTCCTTGTGAATGCCCTTCTTAACAAAACTATACCATTAATATAAACTTTCCTAAATTTGAAATTTACCCAAAATTTTATGAAGACTTGCTACACATTACTAAAAATAAATTACTATAAAAACTTTAAGAATAAAGCAACCGAATTCATAAAAATTAATTCCACTCCAATCATTAATAGACTTTAAAGAGTTTAAATACAACGCTTTTAGAGGTTCATCTCAACAGTGCTTTTAACTTTAAAATACATTTTATGGAAGCATAATCATTTAAACCAGGCGGTAAATGTGCAGATGTTCTAATTTGCCAATACATCTCTTGTTCTTCCAAGTGTAACTGCCATGGGCCACCCCCAATATCATTTTTAACCTGGTGGACAATCATGAAGGAGAAAGAGTGTTCTGGATAATCTGTAATGTGCCTTGCAAGTGCATTAGTTAAGTCCTTCCTCCCTATCGCATACACGTGTTCATAAATTATTTTTCTTAATGTCCTCTCCATTTTACCTATGTAGAAGGAAGAACATTTCTTGCAGCAAGCAACATACACCACGCCCCTGGTTTCACAATTATATTTGCCATTAATAAAATAAATATTATTATTAATATTTACTTAATTCCCAGGCAAGATGTATTTGCATTGAGAACACATACCACATTTCCCCATCCCAGTAGCTCTAGCTTTGGTTTTAACTCCGCTCATCTCAACCAAATTTTTGAGATTCAACCCCCTTCAATATGTAAACTTTGGTCGTCATCCCACTACTTTAACTAGCGCCTGATCTTCCAATATTATGTTCCAGTTCTTAGAGATGAGACCCTTAATGACTTCGTGGTCAATAGAATATGTAAAAAGGAAGTTAATAGAAGGTAACTCATTTGTAATCGTGTTTATGTTTACCTTCTGTAATCCTTGCATAGTACCCCCCCCCAAAAGGGGCTTAAAATATCATGTTTCCCTTTTAACTTTCACTTCATACATAATTTCTTTTATTAAAATATCTGGATAACCTCTACTGGAAAACCTTTCTCTAATCTTATCACATTCACAAATAAAATCCTGTTTGTCAGAGACCATCTTCGCTGCTCTGACAAACTGCCCTTTCACAACACCTCTTTTTTGGTGGAAGGGGTGACTACTGGTGATGTGTAAATAACTATTTGAATGGGTAGGTTTCCTGTAAATCGTGGATTTAAATGAATTGTTAACTTTATCCTTACTTAATTTAACATCCAAAAAATTAATTTCATCGACCCCTATAGAATAAGTGAATTCAAGAAAGGTGGTCGTACTTGAAATACTATCTATAAAGTCAGGAACTTGGTTTAGATTACCTTTCCATAAAAAACACATGTCATCTTGGTATCTGGTATACCAAGTGACATGTTGTTTGAACATCTCATTATTAAATAACCATCGATGTTCCCAGTATGCCATAACACTATTTGCAAAACTGCACCCACATGGGGAACCCATGGCTATCCCTGTTTTTTGAAGGTAAAATTGATCTTTAAACACTAAAAAGTTATTTGATAACACCAAGTCTAGGAGAATTTCAACTAAGTACATCTGTTCGTTGCCCGCCTTTTTAAGCTACATAAAATTTTTAGTCCACTCTATTCCTAATTGATGAGGAATTACAGTGTACAAGTCTCTTACGTCAACCACAAAAAAGATAAAATTTGGGTTATACTCAATTTTGTTAATATTCTTTAAAAACTCCCAGGAGTCTTTACAAATTTGTGACTCATTCTGTAATAAGGGTTTAAGGATGCCATCAACATATTTGGCACAAGCATAAGTGATAGAACCTCTCCCATCCACTATGGGCCTAAATGGGGGATCTACCAAGTTCTTATGAATTTTCGGAGTGCCAAATAAAGTAGGGATTCTTGGTGCTGGCATAGTTAAAAAATGAAGAATGTCGCAGTCTATACTACCTTCCAAAAAAAGGTCATCTAACACACTTCTGATCTTCTTATAAGGTCTATGGACCTCATTTAAACTAGAGTTCACATAAGTACCTTCCTGTAAGTGGTCGAACATCTTTTTTTCATAGAGGTATTCATCCATAAATACAAGACTCCCACCCTTATCGGGCTTCATAACCCTTATTTTACATTCATTAGGCAGAGAAATGAAATCTAACTCATTTTTAGATATATTCCATTTCATAAATCTAGTGGGTATGTGAGAATCAACCATTGCCTGTAAATCTGTCTCACAAAGTTTTTCAAAAATATTCAACGCCCCATATAGTGGAGGATTAAAAACACTAGACACTCTATACGTATTGAGAAGTGCAGGCGTGTTTCCTAAAGTGAAAGCCAAATTCAACTTGCATACAAATAACTTCAGATCTACAATTGTATTAACAAATTTACCCTTTTTATCAGGAACAAATGATAATCCTTTAGAAAAAAAAGTCAATAACTGCTTGTTCAATAGTTAACACTGTATAATTGTAGATCTTGAAGTTCCCTTGTTGGCTCATAAGAACACTAGGTCCCTTCTTAAGTAAGGATGTTATCTCCTGTGTTGATTCCCCCTTTTCCTCCTCTGTGCACGACCCCTGTTGTTTGTCCTGGTACTGTTGTTGCTGGTTCTAATAATCTCTAATTTTTTTTTCTCACCCCACCCCTTATCTCTTTTTGTGGAATACCTGGAATCACACTGTTCTGATGTCATACCTTATTGCCAAACCAACAAATGCATTAGCACAGAGAGGTGTGCCAGCCATGTGGATCAGACTACCACCCCTCCACCAGCTGTCAAATAAATACCCAGCACCTCTAGGATGCAACCTGACAGTACTACCTCCACAGCCCCTGCACTACGTGGCCAATCCACCTCAGGTAGCATTGACCCAGCTGTTGGTGCAGTGATACTCTCCTCAGGGGGTACTGGTGGAGGTGGTGATTGTGTCACCTGCCAGGAGCTGCTAGGGATTGTGCATGATCTAACAGAGACTTGGCTTGGTGCACACATCAGCCACCTGGAAAGGTTGCTCATTAAATTAGAGAAGAGACTCCCACATCAAGCAGTCTCACAGGGAACTGAGAAAGGGGACAGTGATGACACTTCTGAGGGTGAGGACTAGAGTCTTACTGTTCCTATGCTTGATGGGCATATGCCTCTGATGTTCCCTACCTATCCCCAATCAGGTGACCCCCAATCTTTTGTGTCCATAATGATCACTGTGTCTGTCTTGTTTGGGTGCACCTGCTTCCTCCTCTAATCTACCTACATGATGCTCACATTCCTAAGTCCCTTCCCATAATTCCTCTCTGCATGTCCCATGCATAGCTCTCCACTTAGGATATGTATCTTCTAAAATACTGGATTTGTTCCAATTGGCTATACAACATGAATGAGTTGTCACCCATGTATGTTGTGGTGACAGTCCAAATTCATTACGTTTTGTCTACATGTAGACATTACTGTTTTGGAGAATTGCTATCTATTGTTCTTTTCCAGATTCCCTCCTACAAATTCATTTATTGCTTCCCCTTTGTTCTTCCCTCTGCTCCCCTCCCCTATTTCATCACTTTCATATCAAAGCCATTTTTTTACATGCATAAGCTGGTCAAAAAATAGAATCACACACAACAGACTTGGCCAGAAATAAGTTTGGTATCACACACTGGTGCTGAGTTGCAGTGAATAGTTGTTCATGTCCTATAGCAAATCCTGGCGAGTTTTTGCCATTGGCCACACTAGTCCAGTTTTCTTTGTGCAAAAGTGCTTAAACATGCTGCACTATATGATTATAGAGTTAGAGAAGAGTAAAGGCACTACTTTGATACAATTACTGTGACAGTTCTGTACACTACTGAATGTAACAGTGTAACTTCCTATGTGGGGTGTTGAAATCACTTGAATCAAGATTATTTTTGCATATAGCATCAAGGACATCCATTAGGATAAAAGCTCTCTCATCAAACTAAACAAACAACTCAGAGGACAAATAAAGTCTGCCAAAGCCAAATTTGAGGTAAGGACACCCACAAAGCATTCTTTAGCTATGTCCACAACCTCAAAGGCAGTACACAGTTTTGGGAAGAGCTCATTGTAAATGGAGCCACCTATACTCAACTAGAATATATAGCAAACTTCCTGGCTGATAAATTCAGCTCCAACTTTACCCGTCTCTGCCCCTCAACCCTCCCTCAGTAAATATCATTAAATATAACTCCCCCTACTATCACTAGGGAACAGGTCCTTAATGCTCTCTGTAAGACCAAGAGCACTGTATCAGTGGACCCAGACAACATCCCAGGATGCCTTCTAAATAACATGAAACATGACCTATCAGGGCCTCTGGCATTACTATTTAACTGTAGCTTCCAAACAGGCTTCATTCCTCATGAATAGAGAAAGGCAACAATCATCCCTGTGAACAACGCTGGGCCATCTACAGACCATGGAAACTACAGACCTATAAGTCTCACTAGTCGTATATGTAAAGCCAAGGAAAGAATTATTATGAAGCTGATCGATAGAGATATAGGAAACCTCAAGACACTGGACCCAACACAGTTTGGTTTCATCGAGTGCAGATCATGCCTTCTCAACCTGGTGGACTCCTTCGAGAAGCTCAAAAAAGCAATGGATGAGGCCAAAGTCATTTACAATGCCTACCTTGACCTGGCCAAGGCATTTGACACAATATCCCACTCTGGTATTGTTGACAAGCTCAAGAGGTTAGGTACAAACTGTATATCACTCGGTGGATAGCCAACTGGCTCATAGACATGACCCAGGAAGTTAGAATTGGGGAGTACAACTCTACAAAGAGGCCAGTCACAAGTGGAGACCCTCAGGGATCCATCCTTGGCTGCTCCTTTTTGGCATTTGCTTCTGAAAAGTCAAGGCTGATGTCATTGGTCTCTGGCTGACTAAATTTGCAGATGATTGCAAATTAGTAGCTATCACTGTATCTTATACAGACACAAATATTGTCCAGGAGGGGCTGCCACAGGCAAACAACTGAGGTTAGAGTCATGGACAAAAACTAAATGCCAAGAAATGCATAATAGTATCCTTTGGGATGTCATCCATCCCTGGTAGCTATCATATTGACAACACACCCCTTAGAGTTGACCCAGTAGTCAAAGCCTTAGAGACTCACATAGATAGTAATTTAGCCTTTGATCACTGTGCATCTACAGTGGTGAGGAAATTGTTCTATGTTGCACAACTTATAAACAAATGTATGGCATCTAAGTCCAAGGAAGTCAATGTTCCTCTGTATTCAGCATTCATCAGCCCTATCATTGAGTGCAATGCCCCCTTTAGTATGTACCTAACCAGGCTTATCCAACAACTGGAACATCCACAGACGTTCCTCACTAAAAGAATACAGGGTGTAAGTAATATGTCCTATGCAGACCGCCTCAAGTCCCTATCCCTGTATTCTGTATCCTACAGGCTTTTGAAGGGAGATCTATGCCTGGCATACAGGACATTGTCAGACCCCACTCTGATGGAACTCCTGCATATCCACAAGACAAACAACACCAGAATTACCCATTCTAAAGACATAAACCTTGCCTGTGATCTAAATAGGAACTGCTGGAGAGATAGGTATGTATCCCAGAGACTACCCCGTCTGTGGAACAGGGTCCCCATCCATGTGAAGCAGAGTTCCTCCCTACCCCAATTCAAGTGCAACTTGGAAAACTGGATGGGAAACTGGAAATTCATCTCTGGTTTGGCACCTATGTCTCTAATGGACAGAGGTAATCTGTAAATTGTTCATCTCCCAGGCCCATTCTTACACTTTCAAGGGTATCAGAGCTTGTCAGAGATTTGGGATGCATGGCTAGGCTTAAAAAGGCCCTTGTGGTCCTTAGCCTAGTAAACACCTATGAACCTATAAGGGTTTGATTTAAGATGGATCTCACATCATTTCTTAGTGTGATGTTATATGTCTATGATATGTTTAATCACCACATCTTAACATTTGCCTTAGTTATGACTTCTCATGGAGATATATTAGATACTGGCAAAAAAAAAAAATATTTTCTTTGGCATCTATCCCCACAACTATGACATATTTATCCAACCTTGTTCTGCTTGTCATAAGCCTGTTGTTCCTCTCCTAACCCTTCTTTACCTCTATACCAGTCACTTCATGCTACAGAGCATGGCAGGTTAATAATGAGAACAGGCCAAGAAATGTCCATGAATGTTCCATTACTCAAAACATTATGTGTATGGCCATCTGTGCTTACACGCACCCCTTCACTCACACCCCTCTTTATGGGTATGTATCTACGTGCCTCCATTTTGATTTTTTCATAATTAACTGCTCTCTGCACTTGTTTTATTTGTCGTTTTTAATTTATCTGCATTTATTTAAACAGTATTTGCCTTAATATGGCTGCACATTCAAGTGTGCTAGCTTGTACTGCATTTAAAATATTTTTCTACTGTTTTAACTGTTTTGCTGCAAAAAGAAAAAAAAAAACAAAAAAAAGTTCTAAGCTTGTTTTCCACCTTTCCTGTAACTAGACTAGCTCAGATACAGATTTGCTGTATCCAGGACTGTTTTGTAAGGTTCTGAGCCCCCAGACCTTTCTGTGTTGGAGGCAAGCCTTCTAGCTTATCAGTGGGAGTGGTAAGCACTAGGTGGCCTATCTACCACAAGAGGAGTGGTTTCTGGTCCACAAATTGTAGTTTATTGGCCGTTTGGGCAATTTTTCTATCCCTTTCAACTTTCTGGTTTAAAAGCCCATGCTTGAGCACAGTGAGGAGGCGCTCAGCTGAGGTAAACTATTACCAGTGCTAAAAAGTCTTCAATTTTCCCCTTAGAACGTACTTGTTCTTTTATTTCTTGCACTTCAATTAGCTTAATCAGCTAGCACTTGGGATTTTGTAGCATTTATTGTAGCACAATTAGGTGCTATCAGCACTAGCTGTTCCTATACAGTAACATCACCAGTACCTATTAATTACGACCACTCCTGCTGTTATGATTGTACAGCAATTTCCTGTACTTTCTCCTGCTAACCTGGTGCACTTGGGCATACTGAGACAGTGTGGGAACTGTAATCTACACAGACAACCCTTTCCTCTTACCTCCCAACACTCATACCTGTGAGAGACGCTATCACCAAACTGGAAGCAGTGCACGCTCCAACCAAGACCGGACTAGCTGGTCAAGAGGAGAAGGTCAACACCTGCAATTCACTACATAAAACAGCCCTCCAAAACACCAACCATCACAACCCACACATTGAAACACAAACCATACACCCACCTTTGCAAAGGCTCTCAATAAAAATTTACCCAAACAACAGAGACCCCCAAGACAGAAATGCACTCAGCCACCAAAACACAACACCAACCTCAGAACACACATTTTACCACAACAGTGTGCCTCTCAACCCAAGCCCTTAAGGCAAAACACTTTGCCCAAAGTACTAATCATAGGAGACTCAATTGTGAGGCACACTGATGTCTCACTCACTAGGCTGAACAAGGAGAAGGTGACAGTTGTCTATCAGGTGCCAGGATCCACCACATAACACATGCACTCAGTTCACTCCACAACAAGTACAAATATGACTCAGTCATTGTCCATGTGGGTGTGAATGACCTGAGATGTACCTCCCTGGACTACATGAAAAGAGATGTGATGGAACTCTTGAATTATGTGGCCCAGGCAGCTATGAATCTAGCCCTGACCAGTATTCTAACATCACCCAAAATTATACCACAGTATGAGCAGAAAATGATTGACTACAACAATTGGCTAAGTTTCTGGTGTCATTCTAAGGGGATCCAGTATCTGTCTGCCTGGGGCGACATGATTGACAGACCTCGATGCTTTGCCAGAGATGGCTTGCATCTGTCATCCCCTGGGATTCTGAATACTGGCTAAGGCTCTTGCCGCCCCATAGTGCCTTTTTTTGGCAGTATTCCAAAGACCAAAATTCCACCATAACATCTACAAACAAATGCAATTTGAGGGTCATGCTGCTCAATGCTAGAAGTCTAAATCTCAAGATGCACTTGCTCGAAGCTCTCCTCAAAATGGAGAATGTTGACATCTGTGCTGTAACGGAGAACTTGTTTAAAGAGGCAGAAAGCACCCCTGCCCTCCAAGGCTACAACTCATTCCATATCTTTCAACCTCAGAATACGTCCGGAAGCTCCAAAGGCAGTGGTGTCTCCATATTCTTAAAGGATACGCATACCTCTAGACTGGTAGTCCAGCATAATGCATCCGAGATACTTCAGATAGGACTAACACTGGGTAAGATGGTGATACAAGTCATAGCCTGCTACGGAATCCCAAACATGCCCCTAGACTCTCACTCCAAGTTCCTAAGCACCCTGGAATCTATCAAGGTCCAACCCAATACTCTCATACTGGGTAACTTCAACTACCCTTTCATCAACTGGGAAAACTATTCAAGTACCAATGTACAGGCCCAAAGCTTTCTAGAATTTATCAGTTGCAGTGCCCTGGACCAGCTCATTCTGACCCCCACTAGAGGAATCAACATTCTCAACCTGGTTATCACGAACATGGGAGACCATTGCTCCACACCTATAGTCCAATTCCTCTCTGGTTTAATCTGACCACAAACTCATCACCATGGAAATCTCCATCTCACCTACACCCTCCCCTCCCCGCTAAGGTGACCACCCTGAAAAACTTCTCTAAAGCTGACTTTGGGCTCCTAAAACCAGAGTTGGATAACTTCTCAGCACCCATGCCAGTGGAAAATAGCTTCATGACTACCGAATCATACACCAATGCACTGTATGAGCATGTACACAATTGCATGGACCTTGCCATACCAAATTGAACTAATACGCTCTCCTCCAAAAATGGAAGTCAATCTGGTGGCCCCCAACCATCAATAAACTGTATAACAGAAGGAAGAAACTGTTGCAGAAAAAAATGAAGTCACAAGACTGGAAAAACCTCCCTTATCAGGCTCAACAAAAAACTGAGATCCCTTATCAAATCCTCTAAAGCCAGCTATGAAGGCAGAATTGTGACACCAAAAACAAACACAAAGCTTTCTATAGCTATATCAAAAACCTCAAAGGCAATACCCAGATTTGCTCTGAGTTATTGCAAAATGCTACGTACTATACTGAGCCAACATACTGTCCGACAGATTCAGTGCCAACGTTACCCATCCCCCCCCCCCCCAGGGCCCTATCACAATACCAGAAGAAAGCCTGTTACCCACCATTTCTGCAGCACAGATAAAAGCTGCATTGTCCAAAACCAAGAATACAGCATCCATGGGACCTGATAACATCCCTGGCTGCATCCTATATGAGCTACAAAATGAACTGGCACCACATCTGTGTGCTCTGTTCATTCACAGCCTTACCTCAGGCCATGTCCCAAATGAATGGCACACTGCTACAGTCATCTCATTCCATAAAGGGGGAGCAACTACAGACCCTGGGAACTATCGCCCCATTAGCCTGATGAATCTGGTATGCAAAGCTATGGAGCGCATCATCATGGACCTGGTTTAGAAAGATATAGGCAATCTCCAGACTCTTGACCCCACACAGTTTGGCTTTATCAAGGGGAGATCCTGCCTGCTGAATCTGGATGACTTCTTTGAGGCAGTCACCAAGGCTGTGGATGAGGGTAAGGCAGTGCATACAGCCTACCTCAACCGGGCCAAGGCCTTTGATACCATTCCCCACTCAGGCATCATTGATAAGCTCACCAAACTAGGCATCAATCCTTACATCACTAGGTGGGTTGCAAAATGGCTCACAGACAGGACCCACAGAGTGAAAGTTGCAGATTCCAAGTCAGACTGTCGACCAGTCATGAGTGGAGTCCCACAGCTCTTGGTTCTGGACCCTCTCCCTTTTGGCATCTACATCTCAGAAGTCCAGGTCAACACAGAGGGACTCTGACTGACCAAGTTCACTGATGACTGTAAGCTAGGAGTCATTATCAACTCCGCAAGTGATGCAGACATCTTACAAAAGGGCCTCTCTGAGACTAATGACTGGTGTTGGAACCATGACCTGAAGCTTAATGCCAAAAAATGCATTTTCATCCACTTTGAAAAAAACTCAGTTCCCATGAATTACCACATTGATGAGAGTCCACTGGACACTGAAGGGATTATAAGAGACCTGGGCACCCAGGTCGACATTCACCTCACCTTCGACCACCACATTGCCACTGTGATAAGAATGTCCTTCTACGTGGCATATCTTATAACCAAAGGTTTCCCATCTAGAAAGAAAGAGGTCATCATCTCTCTCTACTCATCCCTCATTAGACCAATCATCGAATATAATGCCCCATTTGGCATGCACCTGACCAGACACCTACAACAGCTGGAGAGGCCACAAACATACATCACACAAAAATGATGCTAGGACTTAAACACGTCCTACATGGTCAGACTCAAGAAACTTCAGCTGTTCTCAGTCTCTTATCATCTACTTAGATGTGATCTCTGCTTGACTTACAAAGCCATGCTGACCCAGCCCTACTTAAAATGCTACACCTAAAGAAATCCCAATCCCCCCATGCCTTATGCTCCAAAGATCACAACCTCATTACCACAATTAACAAAATATGCTGGAGGGACAGGTTAATCTCCCAAAGACTGCCCACACTCTGGAATAAGCTTCCTATTCATGTCAAGTGAAGCACCTTGCTGGCCCTCTTCAAGTGACATCTTGACAAGTAGATGGGTAACAGAAAGTTCACTCCAGGGATCATTCCAGTTGCCCCACTAGATAAGGGCACTGTGAAATAACATCGGGTGACATGGTGCCTGGGCAATTTTTTTGAACTAGACTTGTAAAGGCTCCAGGGCCAATAGCTTAGTACACACCTATGAACCTATTGGGCTGAGTGATGTACAGGCCGTATCATGTTTTCTGCATACAGACATGACTTGACTGATGGATAATACAAACATGTTAATTTGATTCAATAAGGGATTATTGCTCCTGTAGTGTGCAAGGTTTGACAATCTGCTGTAGGATTCCTGTGCCATGTTCATGTGATGATGGATGAAACGTTCATCTAATATCATATGGAAACTGTCCTTCCTGTGAAGAGGCATATACCATACCCTTTTTATGATATCCAGTCCTACACAAATAGCATATTTTCTGAGTAATACTAATCATTTCAAAAAATGTACCACTCCTTGTCATTTGTAACAAACTTTACACACAGTTAACTTGTGATTTGTAGTAAGGCATGCAAAACAGCTATTATTTGTAGAAGTGTATTGAGGTCAGCATTAATGATACAATTTGGGGGGGTACATACTTTAGTGGGTTGATTGACAGGCACATTTGCAGTCATGATCACATTTACTTAGCTAATGACCTCCTGACAGCATTTGTAAAAAAAAACAAGAATCACTTGGATTTGAACCCTAGCTCACTAGTGCTCTAACCAGGTACTTACTGCTCTTAAAACCTGTGCCACAGACAAAGCTAGGAAACAGGTGTATTTTTCCTCCACTGTCCAGAGTGGTGATGGCCATGCATTGACATTGAGCCTTTTTGCACAAAGGAAGGCAAACCAAATAAAATTTATCACTTACGTCCTTAAGCAGAATATTGTGTATGCAAGGCGCTTAGTGTTGCACAAACTGGGATGGCAAGGCCAACAGTCATTTATGTACTAAAATGTTTACCCCAACATTTCAAAGATAGCCTACAACATGCACATCATACTAGCTGTCAGCAATTTCTTCCATAACCTATATTGCAAGCCTGACACATGAAACATTTACTCCAATCAGGTCAGTTACTGTATGTCTCTATTTGTGCACAGTTTGGCAAAGAGCTCTAGTGAACATCGGTACTTCTCAGGTCCAAGTTGAATTCCAGAAATTTGAATTATGTATATGTTAATACCTTTTTCCATCATCCTTGCAAATCAGTTTCTCTGCGATGTGCTTTGTAAAGCGGTGTTTAGCATGTCTAACTTTAGTTATTAAGCTGTAGTCCTACAATACGTGAAAATGCATTCATAAAAAAGAAGAGAAGGGCAGTGACATGGGCACTTGAATGAACGCATACTTTCTGATATTCATGGGAGCCCTGCAGCAATGCACATGCAAATTATATCTTTGAACTTGCACCATTGTCAAACAAACTCCAGAATTACAGAGTGTAACTGCATTGTTAACATTTATGGGTTTATAGTGACACTTGACATTGGTCATCCATGATCATATCACACTATTTTCAGTAACTTGTAATGTGGACATAACCTTGTCTGAATATAATAGCACTACAAGCCCATAGAGATCCGAACCTGAATGCAAGTGTTCCATTGAAGCCGGCATTAATTAAGAGATGTTGATTCTGATTTGTTGATTTTAGTAACGTGATTTTAATTTGTATATATTTCCTGTTTCTTAAGCTGTTTTATTTGGATCTGAAGAAGTGGTAGCCCCATAAAAGTGGTCATCCTTCTACAATAAAGCCATTAAAAATCAAGTTTTCGAAGATAACGCTTTATTTCTCTCTGCTCAGCTTGGTTGGTATGCTCACATTTTGACTTGTTATTTTGAATATGAAGCCAAAAACTCCACCGTTGCACAACTGCTGTTTCCAAAGTATGTGTGTCATCTACACGACATCCAGAGAAACAGGTACATGTCTGTCTCACTTTTGCAATATCCACTTATGACAGCTTATTTCACCTAGGATGTTTTTCATATATACATTTGCATACTGCGCTCACGCAATCATACCACAAGTCCTGGCTTTTCAAACAAGTCTCAGAACAGTACGTTACCTGCGAAAATATGATGATGCCACCATCTTCTATAAAAGTGCACTTTGACACTGGTGAGCTCTGATTTCTGCTGAGGTTGGAGTATTAAATATTGTGTTCTGTAGCTTGTGTAATTAGATAGGTAGGGGTTCTAATCTCACGGCAGTCAGCTTGCATGTATCTCTGTGTCATCAGAAGAACATGAGTCCAGGTCCTGCTGCCCTCACTCATAGTATTCAGAAGATACATTTGCACTTCTACATGACTCCATAGCAATTTCATACAGCCCTCCCAACATCCTTTTCTCAATATGCACTGATAATGCCATATAAAGTTCACTTTGACAATGTTAAAGTCAGACTTCTGTTGGGTTGTGAGCTTTATGTACTGTGTTCTCTAGCTTCTGTAATTACATAGGTAGGGGTTCTAATCTCACAGTATTCAGCTGCTGTGTGTGTGTGTGTGTGTCAGTGTGCATGTAGTCAGAAGAGCATGAGTCTAGGCCCTGCTATGTTTACTCAAGTAGCACTCACTTTTACACTGCTACATGATGCCATAGCAATTTCATACAGCCCTCCCAACATCCTCTTCTCAACATAAACCAATGATGATGAATCTCAATGGCAGCACTCAGATCTGCTCTGAGTTACAGCACAGTGGCACTAAATATACAGAACCAACTGATATTGCCAACATCCTGGCAGATAGGTTAAGTGCTAACTTTACCCCCCCCCTCTCTCATCCCCTAAAGGGCCCATCTGTATACCGGAAGAATGCAAAGTACCTGTAATCATGGCTGCACTGGTAAAAAACACACTGTCCAAAGCCAAGAACGCAGCATCCATGGGACCTGACAACATCCCAGGCTGAATTCTACATGAACTACAGAATGAACTGGCACCCCATCTAAGTACCATGTTCAATCATAGCCTCACCTCAGGCTTTGTGCCCACTGAATGGCGCACAGCAACGGTTATCCCACTCCACAAAGGAGGAGCCACCATGGACCCCCAGGAACTACCGCCCCATTAGCCCTGATGAGCCTAGTCTGCAAGGCTATGTAGCATATCATCATGAAACATATAAACAATGACATTAGTAATCTGCAAACTCTAGACCCTACCCAGTTTGGGTTTGTAAAAGGCAGATAATGTCTCCTAAACCTGATAGACTTCTATGAAGCGGTCACCAAAGCTGTAGATGAGGGTAAGGTTGTACACACAGCCTATCTAGATCTCGCCAAGGCTTTCAACACCATCCTCCACTCTGAAATTATAGACAAACTCATTAAACTAGGTATAAATCCCTATGTCACAAGATGTGTTGCCAACTGGCTCACTGACCAAGCCCACCCTGTGAAAGTAGCAGACTCTAAATCCAACTTCAGACCAGTGACAAGTGGAGTACCACAGGGTTCAGTCCTAGCTCCTCTCCTGTTTGGTATCTACTTCTCTGAAGTACAGGCTAACACAGAAGGTCTTTGGCTAACAAAGTTCACAGATGACTGCAAACTACGAGCCATAATCAAATCTCCTAATGATGTGGATATCCTACAAAAGGATGGGAGATAGGAAATTCACCCCTGGGATCACTTCTGTGGCTCTGCTTGACAGGGTCCCAGGAAAATATTTTTCTTGGGCAAAAGTCAGGGTACAGTTTGGTTAGGCTTATAAGGGCCCGAGGGCCAATAGCCTAGTATCTACATATGAACCTATGTCATCACCTATAAAGTGCACTTTGACAGAATTAAATTCAGAGTTCTGCAGTGGTGCTAGCATTATGTATTGTGTTCTGCAGCTTGTATAACTAGATAGGTAGGACTACTAATCTCATAGCAGTAATTTGGAGTATAGTGTATGTCTTTTCCTTCAGCTATCAGTCTGGAAACAATTTTACACAGAATGTGATTCCACAGCTATGTCAGACACTCCTCCCAAGATGTTCTTCTCTGCATGCTCTGATGATGTCATCCTCTCTAAAGTACAATCTGACACTATCTGAAACAGACTTTTGCAGTGGTGTTAGCATTAGGTACTGTGGTCTGCAGTTTGTATAACTACATAGGTAGAGGAGCTAATCTCACAGCAGTCAACTTGAGTGTTCATATGTGTGTGTCCATTCAACTACCAGCCTTGAGAGAAATTTGCACAGGGATGTGAGTCTACAGGTAGGTCAAACACTACTACTCAAACATCTTCTTCTCAATATACACCAATGATGTCATCATCTCTAAAGTGCACTCTGACACTGTTAAAGTCAGACATTCATGGTCCTGCTAGCTATACATTGTATGGAATAAAGCTGCTATACCTACAGAGATGTAGTGTTCAATTCTGACCTCAATTAACTGGTGTGTGTATGTGATTGATGGTATATTGCAGTCATTGTATGATGTTTTCATTTGATTCCTACTCAGGAGAACCTTTTGCATAGACCCCTGAATCCATCATTCCCTTTTTACTTCTGTCCACATAACACTGAGGATGAGTTACTCTTTGACCATCTGCAAGCTGTCTGGAGACCACTGGATGTGTGACCGCTAATCCTGTCATGGGATCGTGCACATGTCACATATGGACAGGGGCAGTCTGCATTAAATCAAATACATACACACATACCTCTACTATCTTCCATCCATAGATATAGTGATTTGGGTTTCCATGGCATAATAATGGCTAGGATATGTTATGTGCTGTTGGCCATTAGCCTAGTAATGTCCTATGACCCTCTGAATATTGCACATTTCAATGTTGTTGTCATTCACATGTGTTATACTGAGGTGTGGATGTATTATATCCCTACAACAGTGTATTCCAATCTGTGATTTGAGCTTTTGTATTGATGGCTGCTGCTGCCGCCATTTGGTTATATGTTCCTTCCATAACTGCTGTAGTGATATGCCTCCTGAGGACTGTTGACATGGGTTGATGCCATGTATATTGTTGTTTTACTAAGGCATGTGTTCTTGTATTGGAGTATATCAACATTCTACCCAGTTCACATTCAACCATCACAGTGACAGCTGCAGTAGGGCACAGGTGTGCATGTTTACACCTGGCATCTGGAAATATTATTTGACATACAGCAGTATACTCATTACATGGGTACATACACCTGGGTTCATCCGCATGTTATAATGCTTTTATATAGACAAGCATTGAGATTCACTTGCATCCTTGGTGAATTCATTGTATGCACTGTTGTGATGGTATTCACAAGGATTACACAGGTGTTCCCAGCAGCATTTTATGACTATCAGCATTTGTATCATTAACTGTTCTGCATGAATTACATCTACCTCAGTTGTAATGTATCCACATACGGTGTCAGGACCCTCATCCACACATTTCCTCTGATAAGCATATAGGCATCTGATGTACAAATAATGTAATGATGTGAAATAGGTAGAGTTGTATTACTGTGTTAACAGTTCCACTGTGTCACGTGATTCATACCCAAAGTTTTATTTGGAGGTGATATAATGTTTAAAGTCCAGTTGTAGCATAGGTACAGCAATAATGTAAGTGAACTGCATCACGTACCACTACATCACATCAGTATTACCACTTGATAGTTTGCATGAACACATATGGATGTATGTCAGGATATCATGGTAGTACAGCATTTTCACTGGCAATGTCTGGGGACCGTGACCATGTGGTACATGTGGTGAGGTCTGACATGTACTTATAGAGGGTGCTCCATCTATTGTTTAGTATGTGTACAAAATTACAGTGACAGCTTTCTTCCTTATTGACATTAGATGTTGCACTGCTGTACTCTGTGCTCATGTACAAGGTTGGTGCATTGGTATTAGTCTCACATACTGCTATACCATTTATTATAATGGATCACTTTTTAATTCAGACATCAATTGCAAATATTTTAGACAATATGCATTGCTATTATATGTGACAGACGCATGCAATACCCAGCTGTTAGGGGATCCACTCATAATAGTGTGGTGTTTGTAACTATTGGTATCCATATGATCGATACCTATGTTATCCAGAGATGCTTTAGTCAAGTGTATCTCTTTGGCACAGTGAGCTCCCACACATGTTGTCAGCCATACATAACTATTTTTCAGGATACATACCATTAGGATTTGACAGTGCAGCTTTCCCTTCACGGTTTTCCACTAGATGTTTGCGTGATGTATCTTTCTGTGCTGCACGCAACATTGACAACATTGATGTCATGGGTTTGATAGTTACATGTGTGGATTGTGGCTTATGTGTCATGTACACCTCTTAACTGGTCAGGATTGTCCCTGATTTCGACTCCAGGTTTAATACTGTCCCTCTTAGCCCCTCCAAAAAGTGGTCATTTTGGTGAAGAGCTGATGAATTCCTCTTACAGAACACTGACAGTTATTACAGTCGTGTACACATCTGTTCCTGCAGAACATGAATAAGTTTCCCTTGCATATTCTGTCAATGCCGAAGATTAATGGTTGTAATATTTTAAAAGTGTCCATGATTGTACCTGTTTCTGTCTACATTTGCCAGGAGTCTGTTGCTGTGTTTCCATGATTGGTTGAGAGGTATGGTAACATGTCATATTCAAGCAAGTCATTTTCCAAATCTTTAGACTATGCACATATCACCTATTGGATATAAGATCCTTGCTAAATGTCTTCTCCAGTGATCATGTCAGTGATGTTTATATCACAACCATTCACCTCCGTTGACATGTAACCTTGTGTGACTGTAACAAATATAATATCAAGTGTGATGATATACTCGCACAAGAGGTGTACATAGCAGTATGTACTGCACTATCTACATATGTGCTTAATAATATACTACTGACTTGTCTTTGAAGTATACATATATAGACATACCTATTTTGGTGATTTGCTATATTTACCAAATCCTCTTCCTCTTTATTCATTCCTGTCCCCATTGTCATCAGCAGACTTTCCTTGTCCAGTGTATGCTCCCTTGTCACCACCCCATTATTTTATTCTGCAAACAATTGTTGTTGTGTACATTGCACTCAGTACACATTTATTTACTTTGTTGTTATTAAAGCATTTTCACCCCTTGTAGTCATTGTCGCTGTCCACAGAATCTTGCTGATCAGATTTGCCATAGGCAAACTTTACTGTTTCTTGTTTCTGAGTCATGCTGCTCTGCATGGTTTCATAGCAGCACTGTTGCTGGTCGTAAAACCTTGCTTGTACTGGCGTAAGTGTAATTAGCAACATGAATATGCGATTAGCACTGATGCTCATTGAGCTAACACGTAAACTCTGTCTAGGCTTCGCACAAAGACTACATGGATTTATTGAATTCTTGCGTATATCTATAAATTACCTATATTAAAACATATCCTTTTGCATTTACTATTAATTTTATTGAAAGTTTTAACATTGCATATTTAGACATTCTTAAAAATCATATTTTTTCTGGTATGATTGTTTAGGTAATAAAATGTTATCTGTTGATGATTTTATCAGAAATTTCAACTTAAGAAATGAGACTAGTTTATTTGGACATTCTATAATAAGATGTTTTAATAATTTTTTAAAAGTTATGAATAAAGTGGAGTCATCTTTGAATCCTAACATATATAGTTATATTTCATCTAGTGTTAAAGGAGATTTATCTAATAAGGGAGGCTTGTCTGTGTTTCATAAGCTTATATTTTAATACAATTACTGGAACTTTTTGGAGAGACACATTTGAATAAAATAATAAAATAATAGGGTATTGCTTTTAAAATCTGTTAGCATAACTTTTTCAAGTTTATATTGGGAGATATTTCCATGGAAGTATATTCACAGAGGTTTTATAACCCCTCATAAATTAGTTAACTAAAATCATTAACTCAACACGTTGGAGACATCATAAATGAATTAAAGTAGACTGGTTACATATATTTTATGATTTTGGAAAATGAAATGCTTATTGGAATGATATTTCTAATTGTTAAAGGCTTATGGAATGATAATTGTGTTTCAGTAAGAGAAACAGAGTTCTTGTATGTTTAAATTCCAAGAGAAATTAGCCGAAAGCAAGTTTCTTTATTTTGGAATATCCTGGCTGCTGCCAGAAAAGTGACTACTAGAAAATGGAAATCAGATTTTATATTGTCTAGAGAATTTTTACATGTTGTCATTATTTTATATAAAAAAAGAAGCTGAATCTTTAAAACTGAAATCTTCATGTAAGTTTAGTGGCAATGATTGCTGGATTAGATTAGAATTTTGATACCCATGTAAAAGAACGAAAGTTCCAAAAGTAGTTTTTGCTGTATAGTCTTTTGTTTCTTCCTTTCTTTGTAAATATATTAAAAATCTCTTCTATAAAAGTTTAATTGAAAAAAAAAAACATGGGCAGAGAGAAAAGAATGAACTGGCAAAGTGAAGAAGATAAAGAGGAAGAGGTTGATGGGGGTAACCAAATGTAACAACATAATGGGATGAAAATCTCAGTGTAATGTGATGAAGGGAAACAGGAGGATAAAGTACTGAATGCAATGGCCTGGGAACAAAAGAGAGTAAGAAAGCAGGGAGTTGTTAATTATGTAAACATTCATGCTTCTATGTGTGTGCTACTTGTATTTACAGCGTCATGATGACTATCTCATAGTTCCAGTCATGTGACATAAATATACACAAAACACTGAAATCTTCTGAGCTACCTCTGTTGCCCAATGCCAATGCTAGCCACTCCCTTCCAGCAATGCCATTGTTAGCCACTCCCTCCCACACACCATCATCAGTTACGCCAACACTCCCACTAGTGTTGTGTTCTGTCCCATGTCAGGTGAAACACAGGCACTCCTTTATTTATAACAGTAATCAACATAATGCCTTGTTTCTTTTTCTTTTTTTTTTTTTTTTCTTCCTGGAAGTTGGCCTCCCTGAAAGTCCATCAGCTTTAACAGTGACCAGTACAGTGTATACTGCTCTAATCATTCATTATGTTTGATCTGCTTGAAGATATATATATATATGTATGTATATATATATATATATATATATATATATATATATATATATATATATATATACATACACACACATGCACACATACATACACACACACACACACACATATATATATATATATATATATATATATATATATATATATATATGTGTGTGTGTTTTGCAAAGCTTTATTAGGCACATTTGACATTGACATAGATAAACAGACAAGCAAGCCATAACTTGACATCAGTAACAGGCAGTTTAGAAGGAACAGTGTGTGTGTGTGTCTCTGTGTGTGTGTGTGTGTGTGTGTGTGTGTGTGTGTGTGTGTATCACTTTACCTAAACCTCATTTCCCCAAGACCAAATCACCTAAAGTTCATTTCATCTAAAACTCATTTCACTGACAAGTAGTACTCTAAAGCAAGTCAATGGTTTATGTCCTTTTCCCCGCTGTAGTGCGATCCTGGTGTTAGTATATATATTAAAGGGGGTGTGGGGGGCATAGACCCCCACCTAGTTGGCTTTTACAAATAATGTAAAACAAAACCAGACACCATAAAACCAAAGTAAGTGGGGGGCTGCACCCCTCAATTATATATTCTAACACCAGGATCACACTACAGCGGGGAAAAGGACATATACCTTTGAATTGCCTTATTGTACTATTTCTCAGTGAAATGAATTTTAGGTGAAATGAGTTTTAGGTGAAATGAACTTTAGGTGATTTGGTCTTGGTGAAATGAGTTTTAGGTGAAGTGATATATATATATATATATATATATATATATATATATATATATATATATGCGCATATGTGTGTGTGTGTGTGTGTGTGTGTGTATATATATATATATATATATATATATATATATATATATATATATACATATATATACATACACACACACACACATACACACATTCTGTAGATTTTCATAATAAACTTATAATCCACAATGGCTGGTTAGTTGTAATAATAGGTCTTCATCCTATCCTTTACACTGGAAATTAAACCAAAGTTTGAAGGGATATGAACTCAGAACTTTAATACAGTTTGACACCCTAATGGAATTGGCTGAGTAGAGCACCCCCATGTACGTTCTTCCCTATCCACTGTTTTCTACTACTCGTCCTTTGAAAGTCAGCATTCTGTGCATATAGCGTCCCACCAACAATCATAATCATTTTTGGTCAATGAGCACCCCTCTTTGTGAGTGGTTGTAAAGACCACTCTTACTACTAGTCCTCATAACCCATTTTTAAGTTGGGGTATAGATAGTTCTTCAGTGTTTTTCCTCTTGCTGCTGATATACGCCCTTATCATTGACATAACCTGGAAAAACAATCTACACATTTAGACTCCCATGCATATAAAGATTCCTCTGTCATAGTCAAAAACAATGTGTGTACTAATGTAGAGCACCCCCATGTACGTTCTTCCCTATCCACTGTTTTCTACTACTCGTCCTTTGAAAGTCAGCATTCTGTGCATATAGCATCCCACCAACAATCATAATAATTTTTGGTCAATGAGCACCCCTCTTTGTGAGTGGTTGTAAAGACCACTCTTACTACTAGTCCTCATAACCAATTTTTAAGTTGGGGTATAGATAGTTCTTCAGTGTTTTTCCTCTTGCTGCTGATATACGCCCTTATCATTGACATAACCTTTAAAAACAATCTACACATTTAGACTCCCATGCATATAAAGATTCCTCTGTCATAGTCAAAAACAATGTGTGTACTAATGGATACCTAATCACTTCTATCAAATAGCTATTGAACCTCTTCCCATAAGTCATAGATCAGGAGCACCACCAAAATTTGTATAAGAAGCTGAGGTCTCCTTTCTGGCAGATGTTACAGATCACAGCCTCATCTACTTGTTCTCTGCCATTCTAATCTGGTATCCAGTAGCTGCCATTCAAAACAATGTAATCTTTATGCAAATATGATATATGATATATGTTTGGGTCTAACTATCCTGTGATAAAGATCCATAATTTCTACAGAACCTCTGTTTGGGTCTCTAGCCCTCACAGAATTTGCAAGTGCCTCTAAATCACTTTTCTTTACTTTATTGAGACAAAGCTGACATAGTTCAGACTATTTACCTTATTTGTTCTTCGCTTTCTTGGGTGACATTTTTAAGCTTTAATAATATCTGTAAAGGTGCATATTTCATCTTAAACCGTGCATATTTCATCTTAAACCATAGTGGAGAATGCATAACACCTTATCTTATTAATAAATGTTTCCACTGTTATTTTTTGACAACTCTTATTTGTTTTTTCAGGTATTGGAAAGAAGCAAAGACGTTTCAGTATTAATCCCCCATGTAAGATGAAATGACAAATGTATGCTCTAAAGGGCCCACTCATCCACTATGAGTGGGCATCTTCCCACCAGCAACAAGGAGCATCCCATAAAGGAATAAATACCCTTAGGGGGTAGAAGCTAGGATTATACAATGTAATATTTGTAGTGCTTTCCAAGACACAGTTAGTTGATGGTACCATTTTGGTGTTTTGGTCAAACTTTTTTTCATACCACAGAATTGCCCATGTTTCTCCTTATAGGAGTGTGGCTTCTTTTTTACCCCATATAGGTGGGTTGGTCACATCACAGTTCATGAATAGTACTACTGTATTTCGTATACTGAACAGTCATCAGACTGGTCTGCCCATTAGTAAATTCTTCAGGGGAAGCCTACATATCCATGTCTCATGTCTTTTCCTGTGATTATTTTACAAAAACTTGTTCAGGAGGGTCACTACTTTTTTATGCCAGGGTTTGGAATGCATGAAGGGAATATGCCTATAAACAAGATAAAGTAAGGGAGTCACAAACATTTCCACAGATACTATCCAGTCCATTAGATGGAAGAGCATCTTAAACCAGGCCTAGGCCCATAAAAATGTCTTGTTCCAAATAGATACTAGTTTGTAATTGACCATCTGGGTTGGATCATGATGCATATTAATTCCCAAATATTTCAGACAGCCTTTACTCCACTGGAAAGATAAGGGCCTTTTGGACTGACATAACAGTTGTCACCTTACTGGTGGCAAGGAGCTCTCTCTTATTGATATTTAACCATAGGCCAGATAACTCAGAGAAAACATGTATTATAATGATCAAGGTCTGCATTATCTTATACTGAGTTCTGGGATGATACAATTCAATCATCAAAAAAAAAGACCAGGACATTAGCCATAATTCCCATTAAATCCCAACCCATAAGTCATACTGAAGTATTAAGAAGAAAGTTGAGAGGTTCAGTCAACAACAAGAGCTGGAAAGGGGACCAATATAAAGTTATTAGTTAAGTCCAAGGCCATATGAGTTTGGTAAAGTACCTGGAAAGAATTAAGAAAAACCTCTGGTAATCCATAAAGCTCTAACAGCAGCCAAAGATAGACCCATCTTATGGAATCAAACATTTTCTAAAAATCTAATATGAAAGGTACTGCTGACTCCAATGTGCGCACAAGATCCTGCACGTTAACTGAAGAGACTATTTGATCTGCTCTAGATCTACTGATCATGAACCCGTAGTATTAACATTGGAATAATGCCCTTTAACCTATTACACAAGGCTCTAGAATAGATTTTTCACATGTACATTTATTAAAGAGTTAAGTCTGTAGTTGGCCTACTGTGTGGATTTTGTGAGGTTTTGGAAGTACAATTATCAAAGATGTTGTAGAGGAATGGCTAATCTGTGAATTGATTTGAAAGTATTAAAAAAGATCCAGTCGTGAAGGGAGTAGCATAGGATTGAGCATTTCATATACTTCTGCGGTCACTGCATCGGGACTAGAAGTCATACCTGAAGGCTTCCACTGGATGGCTTTTATAATTTACCCTGCTCCTAATGGCTTGGCTAAACTAGATGTTTGCTGATGTGATGACTGTGGAAAATGTATGTTGCTGACAAATTGGTTATGGTGTAATGATGTCTTAATTTCTTTTAGGATCTTCACTATACAAGGACTGATAAAAAGCCAAAAATATGTCATTAAAGTCCTTACCCACAAAAGCTTTTCTGTCCCTGTTATGATTCTGTTCTGAGAACAGTGTTTTGGTGTTTCCTTTGACTTGTATAGGAAGCTATCATTCTGGTCTCCTGAACACCCAAGGCCCATAACTAAGATTTTCGAAACTGAATGTGCAACTGGAACCTGTCATGTTTTAGGTATATCATTGTCTATGCACTTGTCTTGTACTCCCTTAGTTCCACAAAGTCACAAAGCATTGTCTGTTTACACTTTAAAATGTCCTGTTCTACCTACCTTTCCATATTCCCAAGTTTATTGTCCAGAGATGACAGGGATTTTGTTTAGCTGCCATGTACAGTCTCTTAAGTTTTCATTTTAAAGAATATCACCAAACCCATATAGGGCAAAAACCAAGAGGGCTTCTTTCCACATATTCCCTTACCCCCATTTCACATATCTGACAGGAGATAATCCTCCTTAAATATAAGAAGGTCTTCCCTTCATAATTTTTGGGGTCCAGCAGACATTTTAACTTGAAGGTTGCAGAAAACTGCTGCACAATTGAAACTGGTAACACCTTTGTGTGTGCCAGCCTGTTAAAAACATCCCTGGAGTTCAATCAGTAATTTAGTGTCCTAGATTGTAGTGTGCCCAGTGTTGTGAAAATGAAACCATCTTCCTCTGGATATAATATATGCCATGCATCTTCAAAAAATAGATCCTTACTGTACTATATTATCACTTTCTGAGATCTAACATGCCTTTCAGATGTAGGAAAAGTTATATCCCTAACTGAGTCCATCATAACATTATAGTTCTTCCCCTCCTCTCCCCACAGTTAACAGTCTAGACTCAGGGTATCTTCTTGAATTTAGGGACACAAAACATCTCTAAAGAACATAGGGTGATCAATGTTTGGTCCATAAACATTAGCCAATGGTAACAGTTCCTTTCCAGTATCCAATGTTGTCCAAAGTGCCCTACCTTCATTCAATTTATGTTGCTTCCTCGATACCCAGCCTCGTGTTTTCTTAATAAATATAACAAGCTCTGTCTTGGCTTGTGTATGTAGGTTTTGTGTTTATATCACGTTATCGAAAGATGAAAATAGTGAACACTGTTTCATTGACCCCAAAACATCTAAACATGAAAATATCGAACATTCAGAACAGCTAATTTTTTCCCATGGAAAAATATTTGCTGCTCTGAAGCACATACACACAACACAAGCACATCAAACAAACAGCAACCACACACATATACTTAAATTCCTACATCTAACGCTACACTAAACTAAACATACACTACTATCTACCCACTTACCTTAACCCAAACCCCAACCCTAAGGTCCATCACTATCGCTATCGCCCACTCACCTAACCCGCACCCTAACCCTAACTCACTTAACTCGCCCCTAACCCTAACGTACAAACAATCCACACTTACCTGAACCCAACCCGTAACTTTCAACCACAGAGCTAAGAATAGCGAAGCCACAGAAACGGCCAACCAAATTATTTCCCGAGGAAAGAATTTGCTGTTCTGCAGCTTTGCTATTCTTAGCGTTCACTGAATAGTGTTCGACATCAGAACATTCGAAGTTTTAATACTTCGATGTTCTGATATAGACCCTAGGTTTTGATAAACATCATACTTGGAAAAGTCCTTGAGTATTCTGACTGCCCTCTTTGCTGTTTTGCATTTGTGCATTAGGGCTATGTCTACTTTTGAACACACAAACCAGTGTTGCAATATGTCGTGCTTAATTTTTGAATTTATACCTGTAACATTAATAGACAAACTTGATTATATGTGTTTCTAACAGTGAGCTAGGAAACATTTATAAACTGGAGAAGGGCACAAATTGAAAGAGAAAATGAACAACCCATGGGTTAGAGGGGACTGCAACCATACTATATCTCACCCTTCTCAGCCACAACCACCAAGACAACTGTTTATTGTGAGAATAAAGCTGTCACTGACCATTCCCTGCCATTATGTAACTTTGTCCATGTATTTGACCAGCATGTCATTTAATTTACTATTTTTCCTTGGCTTTACTTCTAATAATATATTTCTCCATCACTTTTTCTTTCTTCCTCCCCCAAACAGTTCTTCTGGTTCAGCTGTGGGTTCCCCATGAGGGCTGCAATTAAGTTCAGCTGCCCCAGGTCCTAGGATGAATTTTGATGCTCTCCTAAATTTTGGAGATGGGAAAAATGATTAACTATAGCTATATCATCTGATTAAGTGGATATCTTGGCCATCATATTTGCAGATCGATTACAACCCCACTGAACTGTTCATTTGAGAAATATCTGGTGGACTATTTGGTGTAGATGTCTGCTGCTTTCTGGCAACGGATGCATACAGGGCCTGCTGGTATTCTTTGCTAATGTGGTATACCCTCTCCCCCTTCACCAGAGCCATTTGTATTATTCGTACTGAATTACACATTGTTAGGGACAGTTTTCAGTAAAAAGTGATCCTGCAAAGTTCAGCTCTCCATCAGGATTTTCAAAAGTATTATTGTGCTGTTGGCATTTTATAGAGACTTTGCAGGTTCCTAAAGAAAGTAGGAATCTAAGTATTGTAGCAAAATGTCCTCACAGTAGGAAACAATCTCTTTTTCTGCACAACTTGTTGAGAAGAGTCTTGAAAGAAGTGGACCTGGTCAGTAGCAGCTGAAAGTTCCTTTTCTTGATGGGTCACAGAAGGGGCATAGTAGCTCGCTGGTGGGGCACGTAGGACATGCGGAAAAACAAGCAAAAAATGCCATTAAAGCATATAATGCTTGATACAGCAACAGCATTGCAGTGTCAGCACTGGAAAAAAAATAATCTAAGTAAATGGTATGCAAATAGAACCCACAGCCTTCTGTTCCACTGGTGAGCGTGCTACTAGTTGAGCTACTGAGACATCAAGTAGATTTGTTTTTAGCCCCTTCCAAGGAAAATAACACAGAAAGACAAAAACTGTACCAAGCAAATGCAGCAACATGAACTGCCTAGTACTCTATTCCTTGTTTACAACACAAATAGAAATAATTTAGATCTGAATATTTTGAGGTAGCACCATAACGTTCAATTTATGTGGTCAAGAGTTTTGGACAAAGCCAAAAATAATTGGGGGGGGGGGGGGGGGCACAGCCATGAACAATTTTTAAATATTACTCTAATTCACTCAAATTGATAATGACAAGTTTTGCATGACTACGTAGTTTTCAGCAGTAAGAAGTATAAAGCTGTAATGACTGACTTTAATTGTAATTCATTTACCAGAAAATCAAAAATGTGATGAGGGAAGGGCCAAATATATGAAGCAAAATTAGTGACATTCTGTAAAAATCGAGACAGTTGAGAGGTAGGGGTAGCACTCAAAATGGTATGTCTGGTCAAAATAACCCATTCCAGGATTTTGATTTTTGGATGTGCAAGATTTTAAATGATGTAATTATAATCTTCCAAATGTTATAATTGTACAGAAAAAAGTATCAACAGAAGAATGTAAGAATTTGTAGTTTTACTGACTGAGATAATTAAAACTACATATCCTTAAATTCTTATGCCAAGGTTTCTTCATTTTCAGGCAGTATAGTATGGTTTGGCATTACCAAAACATCTGTAGCATCATGAAGCAAAATAATAAAAAAATACAGCAACAATCACCTTTCCATCTTTAAAATACGGAACACTTTACTGCCTCTTATAATCAAGCAGTGCAGGTTAAAACAGGCTTGCATCATCATAAATGCCATAACATCCATAATACCAACAAAATACTTTGTGAAACTACAGCCATAACCAACCTTACATGAAAATACTTCACTGTCTTGCACAATGTGAAGCAGATGTGTAAAACGTGACATGTTTACTAACAACTAGAAAGGAATCTCGCACCGTGGTTATACTGTGGACTTTATAAACAAGTTCTTTGATATGCCTAGTCAGTTTGCTTGCCAAAAAAGTAACCTGATTACAATATAAACTGTTCCTTGACAGTAAACTGAAAAAGTTCAGAGCAGCCCCCCGCACACACACACACACCCACAAAAATGCAAATTATTCTCATATTTTCCCTTGGCATGACTAGTTACAAATTTCCAGTGAGAAACAAACAACCTTTCTCCACATCTCAGTTATTGTTTCATTCTATCTACTATATTGTTAATATGTCAGTCTTTGTCCTGCAAGCAAACACACATATATTGATTACAGCCACTTGTTTGACTGTACACCTCGGATATTTCTCTTTGAGATAAAGTGAATGAATAAACTCATAAATAATGACCCAGGAATGTACCTCAGCTCACTGATATCAGAACCATGCAGTGCAATGCCCCTCTGCCCTCTCAAAGTTCTTAGTTCAGGAATCAAAACAGATTTTAAATATTTCTCTTATAAACTTATAGAATTGATAGAAAAATAAGCTTTGCAATATAAAGCCTTTTCTGAAGAATGCAAAATCTGAAACTCATATGCTTGTTTGATATGCTTATTTGATTTAGGGACTACAATCTGTAACAGTTTGCAGAAGCCACAAATTTTACAAAGAATAGACCAAAATACCTCTCAAGATTTTTGATCAAGAATTCTGTACAAAGCCAAAAATGGGGGACAAAAAAGGAACAAATTATAAATATTATTTTATGTATTTGCTAACCAGGTAAATCCAATAGGCAGAGTGACTTTTATCAGTGGTGACCCACAATTACTGTCTGATTAAATGACTTGCTCAAAGTCACAAAGTAGACAAACGGAGGTGAAATTATTCAGGCCTTGTACCTATGGCTACACAAAGCAGTTTGCTAATGTGCCAGGCAACTCCAGTTCACTTAAAATGTAAACAGAACAATAAGTGTTGCATGGGAGTGCATTTTCTGAACAATAAAACATATAAAACTGTAATCACTGACATTATTGATGGACAGTATATTTCAGTTAATTACCAGAAAAAGGGAATGACAAGAGGCGGATGTAAATATGAGGCAAAACTGGTGATGTTCTGCAAAACTGGAGACAAGTCAATGGGCGAACTACATAAAATCACATTAACAGATCAACAGGTTTTGCATCAAATTGCATATACTGAACACTTGTACAACAAAAACTATGAAAGTCTAATAACTCACATTACTGACTGACTATAAACTTTAGTCACTTTTAATACATATTGATTTATCAGAAAATGAAGACCCAAGTGAAGTTCTGTCAGTTAGTGCAGATGCTTCAAGCTCTAAACTCTTAGTGAGCAGCTTCCTGCCATCAAGGAATTCTTTTTTACTTCCATTTGCCTACCATGTGACTTTGAAAAAAATCACTTAACCAGACAGCACTCCTGGGTTGCCCCTTCCCCTGATTTTAAAGATAGAAAAACAAAAAGATAGGACATACATATGAGGCTAAATACTCATGTGCAGTTTTTGAATAATAAGTAAAGAGACTGATCATGGTCAAATGGGGTCCTAGGCAGACCAGACCCCCCAGACCCATACCACTAACCCTGTTACTTGACTGTATCTCCCCAGTTAACATAAAACAGCATTGGAAGCCTGTAATTGTACATGCTATGTTCTCATTTACTTTTACAATGGCCATACAGATTTGAATTATTTGAATTTAATCAACAATCTTCATTAAAATATTTGCAGTGAAAACACTGACAGCCATTTAATTAACAAAACAAGTATTCTCACATTGAAAGTTGACAGCATAAGAAGTAATAAACGTCTCTTACTTTGAAACTAGCATCTATTGAAAATGCAAAATACATGCCAGTAATTCATAGACAAATAGCATATAGTGAATCACTAATTAGGGCTATCAGAGTATAGAAATAAAAAAAAAGACAAATGTACAATGTATTTACAAACAGCTTGGTACAGCCTGCTTGACATATCTGATTCTTTTTGGGGGCAGACCAGGAACACTGTCTGGTGAAATGACTTAGTCAGACTTGCACTAAACAGACAAAGGCTGAAGGAATCAAAAGCTGCATTACAGGATACAGCTCATAGCCTTAACTTATCTGCCCTAAGTATCCAGCTGTTGTAGCCTAACACAGTGCATTTCACACCCATGTGCTTGCAAAAAATATTCCCCCAAAATGTTACATTAAAAATGCATTCATAGTTAATATCTTAACAGTAAACTTATACATTTCAACTATTGTGCAGCTTATTTCAGACAAGCACACTGTCAATGATCAACAAAATAAGGAAACCAAGGATCATACCAAAAAACATGGGTTATATGATGAAGCCTCTGTTTACTTAAATTGATTACATCCTTTATACCATAACTACTGTGGGATGCAGGATACATGCACAAAAACATATACACACAGATGTGACCATCAATTACAGCCCCCTGTATGACTGCATATATTTAGATGTTTGCTTAAAATAAAATGAATTAAAAAATACATAAATTTTGACAAAGAGGTGTATTTCTGCTCACTACTATGAGAACCACAGAGTGTATCCTATTGTATATCCCCCATGCTTCCCAACCTCAAAGCTCCAAAATCAAAGATAAAGACCCATTAATCAGGAACAGATTTTAAATATTTCTCTTATATACTTAGAAAGTTGTGTTAGAAATCATTTTCTGAAAGACATTATTTAGTGACTGTACTCCACAATTTGCCAGAAAGCCATAAATTTCATATGGAAATGGCCAAAATAATTCTCAATTTCTTTGCTCAAGAATTCTGGCCAAAGCCAAAAATAATTTGGGGGGTCCCCAAAAGGGACACATTTTGAATACTATTTTTCATCTATTTGTTAACCATTTAACCCCCGCCCCCCGGACAGACTCCCTTTTCAGGGGTGACCCAGGAGTACTGTTGGAGTGACTTTCTCACAGTCACATTATAGCCAAATCTTTTGCAACATAAATAGGTCATATTAGAGGGATAGATATGCATCCAAAATAATACAGTTCCTTTGGAATTGCCTCTCTCCATATAAAGCAAAGTCCTTTTCTTACACAGTTCTGGATGAATGGATTGGTAACTGCAAATTCACCCCTGCTTTAGTATCCCTGTGCCTCATAGAGAGGAGCAACATGTAAATATTCAGCTTGTTTCTGAGTTATTCTTACTTAAAATATAAGGGGTAAGAACATCATGGCAATGTATGGGTAGACTTCTAAAGATCCTCAAGGATCAAATGAAGTATTTAGGAATATTGATTAAAAATTATTCTAGTGTGACAGCTAAGGATGTGTGGGAAGAGACTAAACAAAAAATAATACAAAAACTCAGAAAATGGAAGCTTTGTTATATGAATATGGATAGTAAGATACACACAATTGAAATGTTTTTAGTCCCTTTAGTCTTATACACAGGTCAGGCATATTTTTATCAACCAGAGGAGAAGTTCTGGGTAGCAATTAATAAAGAGCTGAAAGACTTTATCTGGGAGGGAAGACTTAGTAAGAGTCAAGTGGGATAAGCTGATTCTTCCAGTTGAACAGGGTGGATTGGGATTACCAAATTTGACAGGGTATTTCAGAGCTACACAGTTAAGACTCCTATACATAGCACAAGCAGAAAACTATAATTCAACGTGGATAAGTATGACAATGAAATGGGGGGGAAGCTCAAGAAACAAGGATAGACTGGGATTTTAGATGCAGACCTTTAAGAAGAATAACAATAATTATACAGAATATTATATCCCTAAAGTAACAGTACGTATTCTAAGAACTAAACCAACACTGGAATGGAGAAAGGAGATTCTGCTGACAGGGATGACTGCAATTATGGATACAGACAATATTCATGAGGGGGCTGGAATTTATTGGAGAAAACTGGCAAAGGAACCAAGGTATTGGGATCAAATAACTAGAGAGGGAAAGACGATAGAATGGAATATGCCAAGAATTTATTTGGACTGCAGGTTAGAGAGTGCCTTCGTTATCAAAGATTGATATCAGAGTGTAGGCAAAGAGAAAGAAATGGGGGGGGGGTTCTAAATGAAAGACCAGCCCTGATAGAGTTTTTAATAGACTCTAGAACAGAAGTTGCCATTAAAAAAGGAGTAATTAGTAGAGCATATAAAATATTGCATGATAACTATAAGAATCAATCAGAGGAGGTTAGAAAAGATTGGGAAGAGAGATTGGTTAAGTAATTCATAAAGAAACAATGGAAGAATACATGTCTGTCTCCCAAATATGCAACAAAATCTAGAAGATTTAGGATTAGGATTTTTACCTTGAAATGTTTACATAGATATTTTTATACCTCAAGTAGATTCCAGAGAATTTTTTCTCAGGCAGGCAGCAAATGTTGGAGGTGTGAAGAGGAAGAAAGGTAATTGTGATCATATCTTCTGGGAGTGTGTGAGTTGGCAGACTTTAGGGATTCCTTGCGGGATGCACTGTTGGAGATACTGGGTGGGCAGATTGGTCTGATGAGGGAGATGACTTTTCTGAGCTATGATACAGAATCGCAACTGCCTAGACATGATAAGGCCTTGCTGTGTCTAATAATGGTGGCTGCCAAAAAGCAATTACTGGAAAGTGGGAATCAAAATCTAAACCAACTATAGTGGAATTAGTGACTATAGTAACAGAGATAAAACAACTGGAACTGGGATCTTTAGAAAAGGATAAGAGCAAACTACATGTGAAAAATGAGAATTGTGGGAACAGTACATACAAGGGAGGAATGAGGTTTTAAAGGCAACAGGACTTAAATGAGCTGTGTAATGTTTGAGTGAGAAAGATTGGGAAGATTATATGTGATGGATTGTCTTGGTGTGGTTTGTTTTTATTTATATAAATGCATGATCGCCTGTGTAGTAAGTGATGGTTTAATAAAGGTATGTCTCCTTTAAAAAAGGCAGGAATTAAATTTATGTAATATTGCTTAGATTATATGAAATATAGCAATATATGTGAATCAAAGTCAAAGCAATTTTTTTAGTTTATTGTCTTACAGATCAACACAGGAAAAAGTGCATATCACTGCATGAAATTTGGATACTCAGGCTCTTACCATATGAATGACAGTTTACAGAAGGAAGATTAAAAACAATTAAATAAAATTAAATAAAAGTAAGAAAAATTAAATAAAGTAAAACAAATCTGAAAGCTCTATTTACATCAAAAACACAGCAAATACAACAGCAGGAATAGACTCAGTAGAAATATAAGGATATGCAAAAATGGCACTATAATAAATAAGAGAGGCACACATTTAAACTTACCCATCACCTTAGTACCATATGTATATATTTATATGCATAAACTTATAGTTCACAGTTTTTCTAGTGCAGATAGAGAGTTTATGTAAACATCAGTGACATATTGCACACAAGTAATGTTTTACCCAAGTAGCACATTAGGCTTTGCATTTGTTATTCAGCAGTCTGATAGCATGTGGCAAAAAGGTATTATGGAATCTGGATGTCCTGCATCTAATGCTTCTGTAGTGTTTCCATGTTGGCAGGAGTTTGAACAGTCCATGAGCTAGATGGTGTATATCCCTCAATATATTTTGAACTCTGTCATAGCATCTGTTTGAATGTATGTCCTGTAGGAATTTAGGGTTGAAGCCTATGATTTTTGTGGCTTGTTTAACAATCTTATCCGGTGCCTTCTGATCAGCTTGAGAGCAATTCCCATACCAGACAACAATGATATTTGTCAATGCACTCTCAATCATGGCTCTGTAAAATGTGAGTAGGACTTGTGGGGGAAGGTTAGCTCTACGAAGTCTCCTAAGGAAGTGGAGACGTTGTTGGGCTCTTCTTATAAGGTAGGAAGTGTTTATGGCCCAACTTAGGTCTTGCAAGATATATATCCTAGGAATTTGGTGCTATTTACACTCTCCACTTCGGCACCATTGATGATGATAGGGGTGTGTGGCTTTTTCTTCTTCCTAAAATCAATGATGATTTCCTTGGTTTTCCCAACATTTAGTGCCAAGTTGTTGCCAGTGCACCAATGAACTAGTTGGTTCACTTCTCCCTGTAGGCTCCCTCATTTTCCTTCTTGATAAGGCCTATTACAGTGGTGTCATCTGCAAATTTGATGATTCTATTTGACTGATGCATAGTTGTGCAGTCATATGTTAGAATTGTGAAAAAAAGTGGCCTGAGTACACAACCTTGTGGCACCCCAGTGTTTAGAGTGATGCTGTGTGAGTGGTGCTTTCCAACTCAAAGTAATTGTTCATTTATTTGTTTATATGTTTATGTTAATATAGTTTGAGTACATTTATGTGAATGTAAAATTGCCTATGTCAGAAGTGAAAATTCAATAAAGGTGTTTGAAAAAGAAAGGATCAATAACCTAGTAAGTACCTGTGAACCTATGGATGAGGGTAGATTCAAACACTGTAATTTTGACTACAGAAAGCAATTCATTAATGCCGTAGAGCCTTAAGTACCAGACAGCTCTCATTCACTTAAAATGCTTGCATAACTACAGCAGGTGCTGCATGTACATGCATTTTCTGAACAATGGGAACTCCAATGATTGATTTACCAAAAATAAGAAGCTAAGCTAGATCTGGCAGATGGTGTGGAGGATTAAGGCTTCAAGCTCTTAATGAGTTACCTTGAGTATAGTAAGCCGATCCATACATTGTCAGTGATCTATGATCCCCCCACCAGAAAAAAAAAATGGATGTTCCTTCAACAGTAAGTAACCCCCCCCCCCCCTGCTTACTGCCCCAGCCATTCAGGTCCTATCGGGATTGGCTGGTTGAGCCACACAACACTTTGTGCCCAGGGCAGTTGTCCCTCTCACCCCACCCTAGCTATGCTACTGCTTTCCCCTTTGAAAAGCAAGAACTCCACTCATATCATAGCCACCATATCAATTAGTTTAGTGGTCTTTAATTTTATACATGTTGATTGTGTACTAGGAGCACATGTGGAATGCTGTGAACTCCATTATTGTCACTCCACCCCACCATATGTCAACTGCTTGAAGCTTTACCATGTTTTGGGGCCAGTGAACATTTTCATAACCTGAAATGATACGGATTTATAGTGGTCCTTCCTACCTACCTCTGTCAATTTTTCTACTCCATTTCTATTGCAAACAGTTGGGTCCACCAAGAGCACACAAGGATGCTAACAGCATGTCCTTTATTTTTCCTGAAGGCAGACTGAGGACAATGGACTGTCACTATCCTGTACAGTTTATTAAAAGATGCCCTTCAGGACCACATAACAGCTGACCACCATTTCAGAATCCACTGTTCATGATGACAGACCAGATATACTCTCTGCCACATTTCCCACTATTAGTTGAAGGTGTATGCACATGCCACCACCATTCAGGGGTTAAAACCCAAATATTTTAATTTATCTTGCATGCTGCAGTAGTTTGTCTTTTGTTGAATAGCCAGTTCACTGAATTATACTTTGTGGTTCGACAGCACTTTTCTTGGATAGTAGAGGCAAGGCTGAAGAAGCCTTCTAAATTGGTGGCTACCTTTTGATCTGAAATTATAGTAAAGCTTGGATCAGGCTTGCATGTGGACACTGAATTTGTAGGCAGTGGAAAGTGCAAAGCATTTAGCAGATGATTCCACTTAAAGATCTGGGGTTGCTTGCAACATAATGGGGGATACACAATGGAGAATGGATATACCCATTATCCCATGTTGCTACTATTGCATGGTTGAATGTATGTGTGTGAATAGAAGGGGCATCTAAAGAATGTATCCACTGTCACAAGAGAGCATGATGGTTGAGTCAGTGGGTGAAGGCACCCATGACCTTCATTTGCCTAATAAGATCTTGCCAGCTGATGATCATAACAATTGACATTAGGGTTCCCTTGCCCAAGTTTCCTTACCTCTCTGGCATACCTTTATACAGTCAACCTGGCAGAAGGATCAACAGATAATGAAGGCAGGACATGCATTTCAAAGACAGGAGGTCACAGAAGATACAGGTTTCTACATGATTACTGTCTAATGACCCTAGGATTCCTTTTTAAACCTAGCTATGTTTTACTGTTAATGACAGGATGAATTGCTCAGGGGCATCTAATTGGGTTTAGGAGCAGAACATTTACAACCTGCCTCTGTCAACCTGGGGAATAGGTATCAGTCCAGGTGGAAATTTCTGATTCCTTAAACATTGGTCCAGGTTATGCCTGAATAAGGCCAGGGATGATCTCTGCTTCAAATGGATGTAAAGTCTGTTCCTGAGTGAGATAAACTGTGAGACATATACTTGTTCCTCCAACAGGTTCTATTTATGTTGCATGCAAGGTTTAGGACCTTAAAACAGTGATTTCTCATGACAATAGACTTGTGGATGTGCAGCAAGTCCATCAGTACTCAATCAGGTGATGCCTTGTACGCCAGGCACAGATAATAGCTCAGCAGTCTGTAGGAGACTATAAAGATAAGGCTTTGAGGCTGTCTGCATATTCCATGTGGCTAACACCTTGTATTCTTTTAGTGAGGAACCTCTGTAGGTGTTCTAGTTGTAACTTATGCCTGGTCAGGTACATACGGAAGGAAGTATTGCACTCAATGATTGGCCTAATGAGTGCTGAGCACAGTGGGACAATGACATTCTTGAAGCTCTATGCTATACCCTTGCTTATAAGCTGCATATAATAGAATAATTTTCTTACAACAGTGGACACATGATGCTTAAAGGCCAAGTCACTCTCCATAAATGTTCCCAAGTCCCTAACCACTGAGCCTACTCTTAGGGATGAAATGTTTGTGTGGTAATTCCCATGGTGGCTGACTTTTAAAATGATACTATTATACATTTTTGGAAATTCAATTTTAGCTCATGGCTCTGACACCAATTAATAGTTTGTGACAAGCCCTCTTGGTGGATATGAGTCTTCTTTGGTGATTCTAACATTGTGCCAAGCTTTCCAGTCATCTGCAAACATGGTCAACCAGAGGACTTTGACATTTACTTTTAACTTTCAAAAAGTAGATGTTTAAAAGGAGTATCCTTACCCTCAAACCCTAAGGGACACTGCTAGTGAATTCCCTTTTTGTGGAGATAGACTTCCATATCCTGACTTCCTCTGTCCTATCAGTGGCCGTTTGGCTATCCAGCATGTAATACTGGTGACATAGTGACTTAGTTCTAGTTATGTGAAATTGCCGATAATGCAGAAATAGGAATAGTATTGAGTGCTGTAAGCAGATAAAAATAGGCAGTGTGTATGGTTTTACCTCATACATACATCTGCAGACTTTGTTGAAAATGCCCACTGGTTGAGTAGGCACAATCTATCTTTCACAAAACCGAAATGTGTTAGGAAACTTCAGACACTGGATATATGTCTTTATTTATTATATCCATGATCATTTTTTATGGCTTTACATGTGAGACTAGATAGACTAATTGATCTGTAGCTACCACACCAGTAGATAGCTTCCCCTTGTACAGAGAGGTGACGGTCTCAGTCCCCCATTTGCTAGACATGAAGACAGTTAAGAGACTAAAGTTGAACAGTGATGGTAGATGGCTCCAAGGGTCATGTTTCATGCTATTTAGAAGACATCCTGGGATATTACCTGCGGCCATAGATGCAGTATTTTTTTTTACCTTGGTGAGTGCATTGGGCACTTGTTTGTCAGTGATAGCAGGGGTTGGGGGGGTTATGGTCCAGGGTACCTCATAAAAGGTTTTGGGGAAGATTGCAGCTAAATTTCCAATCCAGTAAGTTTGCTATATATTCCATATAGGTGGTTCCATTTCCAATTAGTTAGGCACACTGTTGTGTATTACTTTTGAGGTGGTAAGCATTGCTGAAGAAGGCTTTCTGGTTTTCCCTTTTTTTAATATTTGGCTTTGGAGGACTTGATAGTACTCCTAAGTTGCTTATTTGGTTTAAGTGTTTCTTGCCTTGCTGAGTATTGCACGTCATAGTTGTGGCCATGTTTTTTTTTTCTTTTTCTTATACAACTTGTCTATGTTGGGATTCCATGCAGGTGACTTGTTCTTTGAGTTAGTCCTGTACTTATTCTGGTTGGGTACAGCTGCCTATAGCAGCTGTTTACTTGATGCTATATGGTATCTGTAAATGGTTCTCTATAGGCAGTGGAGTTCAAGCTGTTTGGGGAAGGTGGGTGAAATTTTGCTAGGATATCATTCAGTAGTAGGAGGTTTGCTGTAATATAATTCCTAAACCTTCAAGAGTTAGATGGTCTCTTAGGTGTTAGTTTAATTTCAAAGGATACAGTTTTTTTATGCAACCTAACAACTGAGAATGTTATACACAGGTGAGTGCAAAGTTCCTAAATGTTTGTATCAGGCTGAAGATAATGGCATTGTTGTATGAACTAGTTGGTCCAGAGCATTTGTACTGACAAAATGCATGAATCCTACTAGGTGATGTAAACATTAATTGGCTATCCCTAATATCAACCTGTCCAAGCTCAGGCATAAACATATGGATTTACTCAGCTTATCTCAGCTCCAACCCATGTTAATAAACCAACTAATGTCACATCTATCATTGATTGGATTCTTGTCTCCAATCCTAACTTCTATCACCACCCACAATCTCTACCTGACTCTGTTAGTGTCCACTATTCTATCTGTGTCCAAATATTCTCCCCCCACCTTCTTAGGTGACATAAACTTAGAGTGCCAAAGACTATGTAACTTCCATCCAGATTCATTTAGTAACACTCTTTCATCTGCCAGTTCTTCCTCCCTTTTTAACCTACCTCTTGATGAAGCTGTTCAACAATTTAATGTCACTTTTCTTAATGCACTCAACTCCCTTGTTCCCCTGCGAACTAACAGAGTCAAATTTTGATGTTCATCCTGGCTTACCCAGTTTACACACATCTTAATTCAAAAAAGAGACAATGCCTGGAAGCTCTGGGCTAAGACCAAACTGCCCACTCACTACTAAACATATAAGGAACTGCGCAACCTCACCAAAAACAAGTCAACACTGACAAAAGAAATTTACCATAAACCCCAAACTACACACACTAAAAATCCCCCCAAAGTTTGGAACACTATCAACCAAATCTTATATCCAGGAAACCCCTCTGCTCCTACCCTATGCTTCATAATATGCCTAAAGAAACTGCTTCCATTTTTAACTCTTACTTCATTGATAAATTAGTAAACAATAAGCAGACCTCTAACTCCACTGAACCCTTCAAAGCTTCATTCCCTCCCAAACTCAGTAATCCCTTCACACGAAAACCAGTTCCTACTAACATCAAAAATGTTCTTCTCAAGACTAAAACCTTGCTACACAACAGCAGATAACTTACTCTCACTCTTCCTTAAGGTTGCTCATTTCCATCCTCATAAACCATTCAGTATGTGATTCTACAGTTTCCTCTCTGTGGAAACAATTCTATACAATACCTCTCCACAAAGGTGGAAATTGTACTGAATTTTATAACTATCGGCCTACAGCTATACTATCTCCTCTCTCAGAGATTCTTAAAAAACGTGTTCATAAACAACTCATCCAAGAACAACCTAGTCTCATCTACACAATATGGCTTCTGTCCTCACCAGAGTACCATAACAGCCCTTAATTGTCTTCACACACACTATTGCTAGACTAGACTGTGACCTTTTTGACCACTGTGTGTCTGCTGTAATAAGGACAGCTTTCTACATAGCACACTTGATTAGCAAAGGCATCACCTCTCTACACTCGGCACTAATCAGGCCCATAATTGAGTATAACGCCCCTTTCGGCATGTACCATACAAAGCACTTGCAGCAATTGGAGAGACCTCAGAGGTTTCTTGCTAAGACTATCAAGGGACTCCCGCACGTGCTTACACAGACTGACTAAAGTCCCAGTCACTATACTCTGTACCATATAGACATCTTAGAGAAGACTTATGTCTGGCTTACAGAGCAATCTCTGACCAAAACCTAATGAATTTGCTGCACATCTGTAAATCAAATGGGACTAGAGCTACCCATTCCATGGACCTAAATATGACCTGTGACCTGAATAGGATGTGCTGGAGGGACAGATTTGTTTCCCAGTGATTGCCGCATTTTGGGAATAGGTCGCCAATTCGTGTGAAGCAGAGCACCTCTATGACACTGTTCAAAATGAACCTGGACGAATGGATGGGGCACCATTAATTCTTACTGGGGATAGTGCCCACAACCCTCCTGGATGTGGGCAGTCATTACTAAATACAGTGATGGGTATTAACTAGAGTATATATGGTATTACATTGGGATGAAACGGCTAGGCTTGAAATGACATCCGGCTAGATAGCCTAGTAACCTCCTATGATCCTCGAGTGAAAATGTATTTGTTTTTGTTTGTTCATTATTAAACTTTCACTTTCCATTGTGTTGCTCAGTCTAGTACTTGCCTCATTATAACAGGGAATGCACCAACTTTGTTCTTTAGCTTGGTTTTTGGGTGGAATACCTACTTACAGAGGCTTCATGTCTTCCCATTGTCCATTTGGGTTTTTGCTGGGTGCTCTTCTTTGCTTCCACAGCCCAAAGGATATTCCGTATGTGAACTGGTGAGTTTTCAAATTGCCACTGTCTGTCTCTGTACCTATCTGTCCAGTATTAATTCTCTGCCTGTTGAAAATTTGGATAGGCTGTAGCCTCGCTCAAACCCAGAATAAGATAAAACAGGTATCAAAAAATGAATAAGTGAATGAATGTTTAGCCACATTGATTACTAGAGGTGTTGACCAAAAGGTAAAGATAACTATGTAGTATATATGGCTACTTAACCAGTTATCTAAAATCAGGAAACATGAGTCAGAATGAGAGTAGGTATACCGACCTAAGAGAAAAGGGCCCAGTAGACCTAAATTTGTGATAACTAATGTTAGTTTCACATATTTCAATGTTATATAGCTCACTGGGCTGAAAAAAACATTTTAAGATCAACCTGATTGATCTGAAAAACAATCCAAAACATTTTGTAAAAGGGAACATATTCAAAACCTGAAATTTACTGCAAAAAGTGCAAGGTGCTATCCCTCCGAAGAGAGAAGTCATTGTTGAAAACAGCTTAGGAATTTGAGGAGATAGTTATTAGACATGAATTTCTGTTGTACAGTTGTGTAGTTAACACAAAGCAATGCTATATCAGTGACCCAGGTAGATCTCTAATGCAGTGTGCATTAAATTAGAAAGATTATCACCAGACAGCATGCATTATATGTGAGGCTTCTTTTACAATACTGATCTGAGCTATAGCGATCACACCTTAAACAGGAAAAAGTCAGGCTGCAAATGGACATTACAAGATAAAAATAAGAGCAGTGCTGTTATAAGGGTACAAATTAAGAAGCTAGGGTGCATATTTTGACTTGCTGTTGTAGATATCTAAAGAATAGACTGAAAGAGACAATATGCAAGAGAGCACACAAGAAAGAGAGATGGTATAAGCATGTTTGAAGCTGTGGGCAGTAACTTGTGTGGCACAGTTTAGACAGCATATGCATCCTACACCTTATATTCAGAATATGGTCTAAGAGAGAAAAAATAACATGGCACATTAACAAATAATGTTGTCTTTACTATGTGGAATAATTTAAGGTGCAAGAAATTACTTTGTTAATCATTTTCAAACCGAGATGTAAAAAATTATAAATATAGCTGCATAAAATAAAAAAAAGCATGAAGACATGTAAATAATTGTAGGACTTTTATGGGATACCGAGTTCTGTACACCCATGTGAGAAGAACTGTTTGGCTAGTTGTTTATCATTGTTTAATGTGTTTCTGTGCCATATTAAATCACATCGTTGATATCAAAATGCTTACATCACACATTACACAGTGCTTCACTTCCGCCTGTTTGTTTTGTGGTCACTATACAATGTTTGGCTAAAGCTTACCTTTTCTGCTTGCTGAAAAATGCTTAACAGGTGTAGTAAACAGGTGTAGTAAAGGAAATTGATAATATTCCTGAAAACTCACTATATGAATCGTGCTTTCCTATTAAATGGCACAATGCAACTTACAGAGTTTTCTGCAAAAACTCACAGGGATAAGATTAAAATAATGAGTCCCATGGAGGGAAGCCATGTCACAAACAGCATATACTCAGTGTCATGTGACTTGTACAGACTTTGTGAAGGACATTAACTATAAGAAGCAGAGAAGATTGGCCCCAGTCACATGTTCCTTCAAGGGCAGTGTATCAGCTTTCTCCTAATAATGAGCCCCATGGAGGGAAGCCATGTCACAAATAGCATATACTCAGTGTCATGTGACTTGTACAGGCTCTGTGAAGGACATTAACTGTAAGAAGCAGAGAGGATGGCCCCAGACACGTGTTCTTTCAAGGGCAGTGTATCAGCTTTCTCCTAAGTCTGAGTTGGTGTCAGACTGCATGAATGCATATTAACGCTGTATGTGTGTGAGTCCCACAGGTAGTAATGACAACCCTACTGCTACCTAATTAGGATGGGAATCAGTTTTTCTGTGAAAATGAAAATACCATATAAGCCCATTTCTTAGTATGCAGCATCAGTTTCAAGTCTGTTCTTACTTTTCTGATTTTAATTTGCACCATTAAGGAAGGCTGACAGCAGTCGTGTGTCATACAGTTCATACTGGATGAAGTCATTGCGTTCATATGTGGGTACTCCTCTGTATTTCCATTTCCTCCAAGAATCCTTGTGAAAGCCAATATTTCCCTTGGTGCTTAAATGCCAGACACTTCTTGTCTCATGGGGAATATACTCAGAAAGAAAGGGACTCCAGAGACTAAAATGTCCAAGTCCCAAACAAAATGTGCCCTGCATGAAACAAACTAATTTTCTTCTCATTTTTTCTCCTCTTGGCATACTTTCAATGCATATGTGGTTTATGACTTTTATTAAATTACTTCTCAACATTTAAAGCTTTGTCTAAGCACACTCCTAATTGTACATACCTTAATCATTTTAACAAAGAATACTGTTACAAGTATACTGCATCTAAGATTAAATCAACAAAGACTGTAGGTGTGGAGCACTGAGATTATAAATATTCTGTCATTTTTTTCCAAAATTGTTTTAACACACATACACACACACAAACACACACACACACACACACTTTGCTTTTATTTTGTCTGTATCTAATTTCATATAAAGCAAGGTCTCTATGATAAATGAAAAAAAAAAAACGAATCACATAGTTGTGTTTCCTGCTGCTGGAAGGGATTTATTTGAACTGTTGGTGGCAAATTGTATGGTTTCTTTAAAATTAATTTGAAGAAATGAAAGGAAAGATTTATTAACTATCATTATTCTTTGATCAGCTTTGCTTTGTGCACCATAAATGAATCATTCTTGCAAAGCATTCCTTTTGTCACATCTTCAAAATTATTGACTAGTAGAAATAAAAAAATCATTGGTAGGGAGCCTTTGAAAATGTATAAAGGAAGTATTTTAAAACCCATGCACACAGCAGAAATCAAAATGTGCATGTTTATTTTCTTGCACGTCAGCTTTGTTGAATGAATTTGCCACCCATGGGAAAATGAAATTCCAGTATATCTCAGGTTAACCTATTTTAACAAAAAATTAAAGTGGCTAGAAACTCATTTTTTGTCTGACTTACCTGATAAACTATATTTCAGACTGTGGAACACTGCTGAGCAGTAAGGTATAACAATTGCCTTTTTGCTAGATTTGTAACAACTCACTGATTTGTACTGTGGGGCTAAGAGGCTGACATAGCACACATCTATATAAATATGTGAATATCTATCATGTTAGCTGAATTTTATTAAATGTACATTCAATAAACGCAAGTGCGGTAGAGGTTTTCAAAAGTTCCCATTGTTGAATGTTTGAAATTTTGAAGCTACGTTTCTTAGATACAAGGAAGTAGGGTTTTGGGAAGTTGTTGGTAGTGTTTGTGCATGTGTTTGGGTGGTAGGGTTAGGATAAGGGTTAGGTAAGGTCATAACGTGTGTGTGTGTGTGTTTTAGGGTAGTTAAGGTTGTAGTGGTAGCATTAGGGGAAGCAGTTTTGTACAGGTAAGGTTTTGGGTTAGGCTCAGGGCTACAGTTGGGGTAGGGGCAGAAGCAGTTACTGTTAGCACACATTACTAGGGCGATGGTCGGGTTGAATCTAGTTTTATTATGGAAAGCTGCTTGAGTTGTCTAGGAATGGTTCAAATGAGCTGCTGTACAAGCAATATGTTGGCACAATGCCATTTTAGAAAAATAATGTTTTATGTGCAGAGCAAATCCATATGTTTAAGTTATCAAGTACTTTATATGAGCCAGAGATCAGTTGCATGGATGATGAAGGACATTGATAGAACTTTCACCTAAGTGGGATTTTAGAGGGTGAAGGAAAAATGACTGTTTAGAGTTTGTGAAAATCTTGACAGCACAATCAGTCACAGGGTACTGAAAAGGCCTATAGAGCAAAATTATTGTCAACTGACAGGGCTTATGGAGAGCAAGAGTTATTTTTAATTTAGTTCATGACAAGGCACAGGTATTAACCACATCTTTGGCAACATGGTCAGATAAAAAATACTTTCCAGGAAGACGCCAATCGGGATTTCAGACTTTGTATTTAGGGACCAGATGATCATTTCACTGTATTGCCGCCAGCTTCATACTAAGGGATCACCAGCACAAATAACTGACCTGCATTTTCTTCTTGCTCTATAGCAGTCTCATGTAGCAGAGATGGAAGGAATAAAGTTTATCGGCTTTTGGTCATGATTTATTAATGAAAGAATGAGAACTCTTCATAGGCAGGAACTTCTTTAAAAGTGGAACTTTTTAAAGGTTGTTTAAAATCCTTTTCAAAATGCATTTTTAGTCCAAGAGAAGCCATTTCCCATTAGGTCTTTGGTCAAAACAGCTTTTGTTGAGCATTGTGTTCTCAAACATTGCTGAAAGCCTTCTACACATTCCAGAATTGTTTCACAAAGAAGGGAATCACTCTTTCACGATACACTGATTAGTATATTTAATTATGATATAGTGGAAGATCAAAGAGGCATACCCTGTATGTGAGACTATGATTAATCAAGGTTACCCCCTCGTATTATATAATGTAAAATTTGCACCGGAAATAACTACTTCTACTTTCTTCTCACATAGCACTGCACATTTCAGAACAGTGCACGTTTGTTCACTAGTACATTGAGAGCGCATTTATTTAGTTGCCATTCTATTGAATACTACATCATTTGTTCGTCATTTGGAAGATGAGGTACCTACAGGCCATTGCAGAAAGCCATCTATAAATCTGTTTGGGTTTGTGAGTTCTACATTCCATATCAATATGATTGTAATTTTGATAGTTAACAGAAGCAGGTGGGAGTACGAATGGAGGTCAATGTGTAATGTTGCTCAAAAAATGTCAGCATCAGGACATCAGGCCATAAGTATAAAATGTTTCAGTGAAAACAAATTATAGAGGTACCTGCACAGCACATTTGACTAGTTTATGATCTGAAACTGTTATATGGTAGTGAATCATTTGGTTTTCTTAAAATGCTTAAGTTGACTTCAAAAGTGCACAGAAACATTCAGCTGTTACTTCTGTTTGTTCTGTAACTATTTTAACTGAATAAATAGTTAATAGTAGAATTTCAAGTATGTCTGCAGGAGTGCTGGCTAAATTGTAATAAAACTATATGAAATAAGACAGAATAAATGGTGTTATACTTTCAGCATGAGAATTTAAATTGTTTGGGTAGCCAGCATACTCTGTATTCAAGCTACAAATAAATATTTCCATATTATTTTAAACCTGAGAACCTTTTGTGGCCTTAGTATTTTCTCTATGGTGACCTGTTCTTATTTTCCTAATAGACATCCATCCTTCGGTTATGCTGTTGAGGTTAATGGTGTGCCAGACGAAGAAATTATTTTTAGTTTAGTTATTATTTATTATTTGTGAAATTTATTATTTGTGAAATGTACAAGTATGGTTTTAACTAAAGTTTTAACTAAAACTGAAAAATCATTGACAATTAACTAACTGGTATTTGAAAAGTTTCACCACTAGTAACAGTTAGGTGCTACCATTCAGTGTTCCCAAAGGAAGAATGTAAACTTGCAATAAACTGTACAGCCATTATTAAGGCATGCCATACAGACAATCAGAATATTCTGTTTGTGGGTGTTGTTTTCTATCCCTAACATATACACTGAATCATGAATGGAATATGACCCTAAACCTGTAAAGTATGCATTTTTCTTTATCAGATGATTGTGTGTGCAAGTTTAATTTAAATATTTTTCATTTGTTCATATGTGCCATAAACCCAGTCATGTGTCTAGTACTGAAATAAAGTTGACAATCTATTTTTTTATTTAGGTTTTGATGTTCTGAGGTTTCATACAGATGGCTTCAGCTCAATGTTCTTGGTGGTGTGATAATCTGAGTTGGACCCATATATACATGTGTGTGTGTGTGTGTGTGTGTGTGTGTGTGTGTAGGAATACCTCTAAACTGTCCAGATTTCACAGAATGTCCGGTTTTTGCTTCATGCTTGGTCTGTTCCTCAGAAATGCAAGTTCTTTTGGAAAATCATTGAGGACTGAAGTCACTAAATAATGACAAAATGTTTTGACTTTCAGACTTCATCCTTCAGAAAATGGACGGTATTACAAAACCTATTTTTCCATCAACTTTCTAAGTTTGTAAGAGCAATTTTTGTGCCTTTATTGTCCCCGATTATTTTTGGCTTTGAGTACAATGCCTCTTTTGCTATACACCCAATCAGGGCATATCCAACAGCTGGAACATCCACAGAGAGTTCTCATTCAAAGAATACATGGTGTAAGTAACATGTCTTATGCAGACCACCTCAAGGCCCTATCCCTGTATTCTGTCTCCTTTAGGCTATTGAGGGGAGATCTATGCCTTGCATACATGGCTTTGTCAGACCCAGCTCTGATGGATCTCGTGCATATCTTCAAAAAAAACAGTGCCAGCAGTAACCATTCTAAAAACTTAAACTTTGCCTGTGTTATAAATAGGACCTGCTGGAGATAAAGGTTTGTATCCCAAAGGCTACCCACTCTCTGGAACAGGCTTCCCATCCATGTGTATCAGAGTTCCTCCCTAACCCAATTCGTGTAACTTGGACAATTGGATGGAGAACAAGAAATTCATCCCTGGTTTGGCACCAATATCTCTAATGGACATAGGCAGCCTGTAAATGGTTCATTTACCAAGCTCCTGATTATACTTATCAAAGGTACTAGAACTTGCCAGACTTTTGGGATGCATGGCTAGGCTTAAAAAGGCCCTTGTGGTTGTTAGCCTAGTAAACTCCTATGAACCCTATCACTTTTTCAGTTGTAAGTAAATAGTAATGTTCTCTCTTAATCACTGTATTCAAATCTTGTAGATCAATGCAATTTAAAATTTTACCTTTCTTTAGCACAGTGACTAAATTACTTACCCTCCATTTGGCTATAATCACCCCTTATGACACCCCTAATCTCCCTTTTCTCCACTTTATTTATTTATTTATTTATTTTAATATTTGTTTACCAGGATTGTCTGAATGGGCACCAAGTGTCCTTTTTCAGCAGAGTCCTGGAGAGAAAAGCTTCACAGGTTACAGAGTAATTTAATAAGAAATAGTTAAAAAAAGGGTTTGCCAATGCTAACAATAGTTATAAGAATTAATAATAGTTTAGAGAGTTTGAGAAGTTATCAGAAAGTTCAAAGTAAAAAAATAGCTAACAATATTTAACACTGCTTAACAATAGCTTTAAGAATTGACAATAGTTAAAAAGAGTTTGACAAGTTGTTAGCAGAAAATTGTTCTCAAAAACATAGTAGTTAAGCATAGGTATAGTATATATACAATCAACTTAATAGAAATGAGAGTGTACTATTTACACTGTATTCAATCTGCCTAGGAGTATAAGACAGTGGAAACATGTTTAGTAAGGGGGACTGGAGTAGTAGGCTGGAGGAGGTGGGTTCAGGGAGGGTCATTGCAATAACATAGATGGTTTACTTGAAAGTGTGATTTAAGGAGTTTTTTTGAATTTAGCAGTGTGGTTTTGTAGCCTGAGTTGTGGGGGTAGGGTGTTCCATAATTTTGCAACTTCGTAAGGGAATAGAGACTCCCCTGAGTTATTTTTACATGGAATGACTTCTACTAGGGGCTTTGTTACTGGATTGTAATTCCCTTTTGGTGCTGTGGAAGTTTAGTAGGCCTGTTAGGGCAGGGGTTTTGTCTGGGTGGTACAGTATCTGATTGGCTAGGTTGAGTTGGTGGTAGTGAAGTAGGTTTGGAAATTCTAACCAGTGTAGCTTATACAGGGATTGACAGTGGTGTGAGCATGATTTAGCGTTGGTTGCAAACTTAGCTATTTTGTTGTAACAGGTTGATAGTTTGTTAAGGTTGGTCTTATTGAGATTTGTTAATGCTGGGAATGTGCAAAGTAGGGCTGAATAGGATATGAGTTCTGGCTATGGCAGTTCTGGATTCTGGGGTTAACAATGTGTTGCTACAATAGAGACAGCCTAGCTTTTTGTGGACTTTGGAGATGGTTAATGTTATGTGTTTATTGCATTTAAGTTGGTGGTTAATTATAATTCCTAGTAATTTGGCTTTGGGGACAGGAGTTATGGGGGTATTATTGGCTGAGAGAATGGAGAAGGTGGAGTCTGTAGTCTTTGTTGGGTTGAATAGTATTAGCTGTGGTTTTTTTTGGGTTAAGTATTAGATGAGAATTGTTTAGCCAGTTTTCTATTTCAGAGAAGAATTCTTGGTCTTGGGTTTCTAGCAGGTGGATGTTGGGTGCGGAGCAGATGAGGGTAGTGTCATCTGCATATTAGATAATGTCAGTTTCTGTGGTTGCTAGGTGGAGTTGGTTTATAAAGATATTGAATAGGAGGGGGCCAAGTATGGAACCTTGTGGTACGCCACATTTGACTGGATGTGGGGGGGGGGGTAGAGATTTGTGCCATTTAACAGATTGAGAGAGGTTGCCTAGGTAGCTACTGAACCATTGTAATGCAAAATTATCAAGACTGAGTTTGGAGAGGGAGGATAGTAGTTTATTGTGGGAGAATGTGTCAAATGCATTTCATAGATCTAGAAAGGTAATAGAAACAAGTTTTCCTTGGTTTCTGTGTTTATGGTATTGCTAAAGCTAATGAGGGCAGTAGTGGTGCTATGGCCAGGTCAAAACCTGTGTTGGGTTTGAGCAAGTAAGTGGGAGAGGCGGTGGTGATGGATACATCTTTCTAGGATTTTTGAAAGGGGTGAAAGGATTGTGATGGGGCAGTTGTTGGCTGTGTCAGTGGATGATCCACCCTTCTGGAGTTGGATGATGTATGAGGTTTTCCATAATGATGGAACATGGTGTTTATTGATGGATCTGTTTATTAGTATTGAGATTAGGTAGGCTATGGCCCAAGATGCAAGTTGGCAGAATTCAGCTCGGAGATTGTCAGCAGCGAGAGTGGTTGGTTTAAGTTTGGTTAGTAGTTTTTAGATGGCTAATGTAGATACTGATTAAGTGAGAAGGGGGTTCTATTTATTTTGGTGTTGATGGTTGGTGGGTGGATGGTGGGGTTTGTATCATTTATAAGTCTAAGTATGGAGGAGTTAAATAGTTGTCGAAGTCAGGTGCTATGTCAAGGTTGGCACCTTCTATGTTTTCTTGTGGTGTGGTGATTTTTACAGGTTGGAGAATATTGTTCACTGCAGTCCAGAATTTCTGTGGTTTGCTGCTATATTTATTTATAGGGTTAGGTAGTGATTTTGTTTGTCTATCCTAATCTGTTTCTTTTTTTTTTTTGCCTTATTTCTAAGTTCTAAGTAGGTTTGTCTGGTTGTGATTGTTTTAAGTTGTTGACAGGCTTTCCAGGCTTTATCCCGTTGTTTTAATAAAGCCTTTGTGATTTTAAGTAACCAGGGGGTAGCGTTACTATGTGTTCTAATTGTCCTTATTGGGGCTAGTTGGTTTAGGATTGCTAGGAATGTTGTATTAAAGTATTCAACTGCCCTGTACAGGGGAAGGGTTTTAGTGGGAGCCCAGTTACAAGATTTTAATGTTTCTGTGAATAGGTCAGTGGGGAAGTTTTTTAGGATTGGGTGTGTAATAGGGAGGGTGGGTTGTTACATTTAAGTTTATTTTGAAGGAAAAAGGTTGGGTTGTGGTCACTGAGAGAACTGGGTAGTGTCCCCCACTGGTGTTGGGCTGCTTAATGAGGATCCAGTCTAATATGGATTCTCTTTTGGTAGCTTTACCTATATGGGTGGGTGTTTGGATAAGGTGGGTAAAGTTATATAGGTTGATGTGGTTGACTGGTGTTTGGCAGTGGATAGAGTTCCAGTCTATATTAACATCTCCTAATATTGTGGTTTGGTGAAGGAGGGAGTGGGAGGCCTAGTGGAGTATTGATTCTAGGGTGGTTATGTTTTCATCTGGTGGGATATATATTCCCTGCAGGTTTAGCTGTTTATGTTGGTTTAGGAGAAGAGTGGCAAGTATAATCTCAGCATTATTGTAGGTTGTGTTTTTTTTTTTTGTAAGCGTTGGATTTTTAAGTTAGATTTGAACAATAGGGCAATACCTCCACCTCTTTTCTGTGGTCTATCAACTGTTAAAATGTTATAACCAGGTGGGTTATAGAGTTGTCTTTGACATGGGATTTAAGCCAAGTCTCTGTTATGAGCATTATGTTGGGGTTATATATGGAGATAGATGAGTGCAGTTCTTCTATTTTGTTCATGATACTACAGATGTTGAGATTTAGTATTAATAGGTCAGTGGGTTTGCACTTAAGTGGCAGTTGGCTGTCATTTGTACTTATGAGGGTAGATATTGAGCCTGTGCTGGGGTGGATGTCGCCCCCTTGTAATAATTGAGTTGCTAGTTTGGAACGGGTTTTTAGGTAGGAAACTAGTAGACAGTGATATTTGTAGCTAGGTTGTTTTGTAGTATGTGGGATGTGGCTTAAGGGTGGGGTGGTTAGGGGGAAGTATGGTCTATAGCTGATTAGGGGAGTGTCTAGGTGTTTGTGGTAAGGGGTAAGGTAGGGGGGATTTGTTGTAATTGAGATGGGAGAGTGAATGATGGTAGGAGGTGCTGAAGGAAATTGCAATGAGGGCTATATATGAAACGAATAGTAGACGTAGAGGAGGGTAGTGGGTGTCGCTTAAAAACCTCAGCTTTGGCCGGCTAAGAACTTGCTGTATTCAACTGGAAGTATAAGAGAATTTAAGTACCTTTATCTGCACTTTTTTCAAAAAATACAGTATTTAAATTGATTTTAACTGTGTGTTGCAGGAATATTAACTGAACTGGAAGTTAGTCAGTGTTTGCTGAATTTTGTTATTTGCTAGTAATTACAGGTGTGGGGGTAGCCACATTCTTTGATTTCCTGTCCTTGCCTATTTAAGTGGTATAGTGTGAAATATTTTCTGCTTAAAGACCTCAGCTTTGGCCGACTAGGAACTTCCTGTATTCAACTGGACGTATAAGAGAATTTAAGTACCTTTATCTGCACTTTTATTTTTTTCAAAAAAATACAGTATTTAAATTGATTTTAACTGTGTGTTGCAGGAATATTAACTGAACTGGAAGTTAGTCAGTGTTTGCTGAATTTTGTTATTTGCTAGTAATTACAGGTGTGGGGGTAGCCACATTCTTTGATTTCCTGTCCTTGATATTTAAGTGGTACAGTGTGAAATATTTTCTGCTTAAAGACCTCAGCTTTGGCTGACTAAGAACTTCCTGTATTCAACTGGACGTATAAGAGAATTTAAGTACCTTTATCTGCACTTTTTTTTCAAAAAATACAGTATTTAAATTGATTTTAACTGTGTGTTGCAGGAATATTAACTGAATTGGAAGTTAGTCAGTGTTTGCTGAATTTTGTTATTTGCTAGTAATTACAGGTGTGGGGGTAGCCACATTCTTTGATTTCCTGTCCTTGCCTATTTAAGTGGTACAGTGTGAAATATTTTCTGCTTAAAAACCTCAGCTTTGGCCGACTAAGAACTTGCTGTATTCATCTGGAAGTATAAGAGAATTTAAGTACCTTTATCTGCACTTTTTTTTTTTTTAAAAAATACAGTATTTAAATTTATTTTAACTGTGTGTTGCAGGAATATTAACTGAACTGGAAGTTTTGACTCTGCTCTTCAGTTAGTCCCACCCACCCTCCCTGTTTTTGTTTTGGTGTTAATCTTAGTGGCCTTGAAACTGCCCGCCCCTCTTGTAAATTTGTGTTTGGATACTCCTTCTGGGCCCATCTCATTTGCTCACTCAACTGAGTGCAGTGAAATCATATTCTGATTTCAGGCACTCCTACTGTGTACAAAGAGCATCTGGGAAACAGAAAAAAAATTTAAGCTTGTTTCCTGCCTTTCCTATTAAGTGGTATAGACTATTTGTAGGCTTCTAAGCCCCCAAGCCCTTCTGTGTTGGAGGGAAGCCTTCTAGCTTAGTTTTTTTTTTCTTATAACTAGCCAGTTTTCTAGTTTCAGCACTCAAATCTGTTTCTTTGATCTCAGCACTTGTTCAGAAAAAAAAAAAAAAATTTCATCTGCTTTTACTGTACTTGTGTTTCTACCTACTTTATTTTACTTTTGCATCATCTTAAAAGTACTCAGTTGTATTTATTACTGCTTGGTGTAACTCATTCTAAGCCTTTTGGTTTAAACACTTGGGATTTGGACCAGTTGTTTTGCACTGAGAGGGTTTGTGGTCTGCACTGTAGTGGCAGAACAGGTAGCTTACATCCTTCTAGGTTGGGAACTGCTGATTGAGGGCTCAGTGTCTGTTATTCTAAAAGTGTATTAATTCTGTTTTAAGCAGTTGGGCTTTCAGGCCAGTTATTTTACATTGAAGGTTCGTGGTCTGCACTCTTGTGGGAGGAGAGGCTGGACTCTGCCCTTCTGAGCTGGGAATTTCTGGTTAAAGGCTTATAGTGCATGCATATCTGGACTGCTTCTTACTGAAGTTGGTGCGCCTTGTTTGCTGTGGCATAGACTGGATTCGGGCCTGCTGGATCTAGCTTTGTTTGTGTAACTTGAGCCCTAATCCAGGCATTCTCTAAAGTATTCAATTGTATTTATTACTGCTTGGTAGTAACTTGATTAAAGTGTAGCTATCATTCTAAGTCTTTTGGATTAAGCACTTGGGCTTCAGACCAGTTATTTTACATTAGGAAGGTTTGTAGCATGCACTGTGGTGGCAGGACAGGTGGCTTTCATCCTTCTAAGTTGGGAACTGCTGATTGAGAGCCCAGTGTCTGTTATTCTTAAAGTGTATTAGTTCTGGTTTAGGCACTTGGGCTTTAGGCCAGTTATTTTACATTAAGAAGGTTCGTGGTCTGCACTCTTGTGGGAGAAGAGGCTGGACTCTGCCCTTCTGAGCTGGGAATTTCTGGTTAAAGGTTTATAGTGCCTGAATATTTGAACTGTATCTTACTGAAATTGGTACACCTTGTTTGGTGTAGCATAGACTAGATCCAGGCCTGCTGAATCTAGCTTTGTTTATATGCTTGCTGTTTGTTTGCTTGTTATTTCCCTGGAACGCTAATTCCACCTAATACGCGGCTTCTCAGCGCTTCTGTGGATCACTAGTGATATCTGCATTGCTTACTGTACTTATTTCCTTTTTTCACTTGAAAGAAAGTTACTGTTTGTCGATTTTGCATTTAAGTTACCTGTAACACATTGCACTTAAGTTGCCTGGCACTTGCGCGCTAAAGCAATTATATAAGTCAGCACTAAAAATTAAAAGCCCTACACCCTCACTCCCCACTGGCCCTTGTTTTCAGTTATTAAGGAATTCCCAATATTATTCTAGCATGTCCAAAGGTCAGTTGTCAATCTCCTCTCCGGTCCAGCTGGTGAATCTGGGAATCTTGAGGCAATGTTACAACTGCCTCATGTACACAGACAACCCTCTCCTCCTAGCAACAAATTCCAACACATGTGAGAGATGCAACAATATAGCCAAACTGGAGGCTAAGCTCTCTCAACTCAGTACTGGCATAACCAGTCAGGAGGAGAAGGAAACCACACTCAAACAATTCCGGTCTCACATAGACCTACCACGACAACAAACCAAACACATAATCACACAAAAACATACTCGGAGGCTCTAAATAAAGATATGCCTAAACAGCAGAGACCTCCAAAGCAGACACCCAAGCAACCGCTACCCCAAAACAAAACACGTGCAACACATATCTCACAAAGCCAGTGTGCCGAACAGTCACAGCCCTTAAGACTAAACAACACACCTGATACACTTGTAATAGGTGACTCTATCATCAGACACACTGACGTCCCGCTCACCAGGCTGAACAAGGAGAGGGTCATGGCGAGCAGCCTGTCAGGTGCTAGGATCCGCCACATAACACAATCACTCAGGTCACTCCAAGGCAAGTACAAATATGACTCAGTCATTGTCCATGCTGGTGTGAATGACCTGAGACGTACCTCCCTGTACTACATGAAAAGAGACATAAAGGAGCTCTCTGAGCATGTAGCCCAGGCCGGTATGACCCTGACCTTGAGTAGCATCTTACCTCACCAAGAATGATGTCACAATATGAAGACAAGATGATCAATTTCAACAATTGGCTTAAGTACTGGTGTCATTCAAAGGGGATCCAATGCCTGTCAGCTTGGGATGATATGCTCGACAAGCCACGATGCTTCGCTAGGGATGGCTTGCACCTGTCACCCCTGGGCTTTCGGATATTGGCAAAGGCTCTTGCTACCCCCATAGTGCCTTTTTTAGGCAAGGCTAAAAAGACAAACCCACTTCCATAGGTATCACAAGGGATAAGAAACTAAGAGTAATGCTACTCAACGCCAGAAGTCTAAACCTCAAGATGCACGCACTCAAAACTCTCCTTAGCATGGAGAACATCGATATCTGTGCAGTAAGAGAAACCTGGTTCAGGGCTCCTGAGAGCACCCCAGCACTACCAGGTTATAACTCATACCATGCTTTTTGGCCCCAAAACTTGGACCGAACCACAAAAGGAGGGGGAGTATCGATATTCATCAAAGATACCCACACCTCCAGGTTGGTGGCAAAGCACAAAGCATCAGAGATTATCCATGTGCAACTAACAGTGGGTAAAACTGCCTTCCAGTTTATAGCCTGCTACAGACCACCCTCCTAAACCCAGGAACCCCACTCGGCCTTTCTGAGAACACTGGAAAATATGAAGGTCTCTCCAAACACCATTATATTGGGCGACTTCAATTACCCAAACATAGACTGGGAGCATTACTCTAGCTCCAACACCCTAGCCCAAAGGTTCCTAGAATTTATAAACTCAAATGCTATGGAACAACTTGTTACCACTCCCACAAGAGGGGAAAACATACTGGACCTGATCATCACCAACATGCGGACTCTATGCTCCAGACCAGAAGTGTATCCCTCACTGGTAAGATCAGACCATAAACTAATCTCACTGGATATTCACATCCCGACCCCACCCCCTGCCCAGAAAACCACAGTGAAAAACTTCTCTAAAGCAAATTTCACACTCCTCAAAACCGAGGTGGAATCCTTCAAAGCCCCCGGGCCTGTGGAAAATATGGCCCAGACAGCAGAATCCTTTATAAATGCATTCTATGAACACCTTCAGGAATGCACGGATCATGCAATCCCAAATAAAACCAAGACCCAATCCTTCAAAAGCAGACGTCCTGTCTGGTGGACCCCAGCCATAAACAAACTATACAATAGAAGGAGGAATCTACTAAATGATAGAGCAAAATCCCAAAAAGGGAAGGCATCACTGATCAGTATTAGCAAAAAACTACGGGCACTCATAAAATTGTCTAAGGCCAGCTTTGAGAGAAAAATTGCACAGGACACTAAGGATAATCACAAGGCTTTCTTTAGTTATATTAGGAACCTGGGTGGTAATTCCCAGATATGCTCAGAATTAGTCCAAAATGACAAAAAATACACCGAACCCACAGACATTGCCAACATCCTAGCTGACAGGTTCAGTGCAAACTTCGCCCCCCCTCCACCAAAAGGGCAAATATCTATCCCAGCAGAGTGCTGCCCCCCTGACATCTCAGATGCTCAGGTAAAAGCCGCCCTCTCCAAAGCAAAAAACACAGCATCAATGGGACCAGACGGTGTCCCGGGCTGCGTCCTACATGAACTCCAAAAGAACTAAACCCAAACATAAAACTACTGTTCAATCTCAGCCTTACTACAAGATATGTGCCCAAAGAGTGGCGTACAGCAACAGTGGTCCCTCTCCATAAAGGTGGTGCCTCAATGGATCCTGGAAACTATCACCCCATAAGCCTGACTAGCTTGGTCTGCAAAGCTATGGAAAGGATCATCATGGACCTCATAAATAAAGATATTGGGGACCTACAGACACTGGATCCTACCCAGTTTGGCTTTGTTAAGGGCAGATCCTGCCTCTTAAACCTGGTTGATTTCTTTGAAACAGTCACCAAGGCCATTGACGAGGGGAAGGTGGTCCACACAGCCAACCTGGACCTCGCAAAAGCCTTCGATACAAATCCCCACTCGGGCATTATAGATAAGCTCACCAGCTTAAATATAAACCCCTATGTCACTAGATGGATTGTAAACTGGCTCAAGGACAGAACCCACATGGTTAGAATTGCTGGAGCCATGTCAGACTCCAAACCATTTACAAGTGGTGTCCCACAAGGCTCAGTCCTGGGACCTCTCTTGTTCAGTATATATTTCTCGGAGGTACAGGCCAACACGGAAGGACTGTGGCTGACCAAGTTCGCAGATGACTGCAAACTGGGCGCCATAATCGACTCTCCAGCCGACACAAGCATCCTCCAAAGGGCCTCATAGAAACAGACAACTGATGCCAGAGCCATGGCCTCAAGCTAAATGACAAAAAGTGTATAGTCATCCCCTTTGGCAAAAACAAAGTGCCCACAAATTACCACATAGGTGGTAATCCATTAAGTACAGAAGAAGTAATTAGGGACCTGGGGACCCAAGTTGATTGCAATCTCTCATTTGACAACCACGTGGCCAAAGTGGTTAGAAAAACATTTTATATAGCCCACCTAATCATGAAGGGATTCACATCTAGATCAGGGGAGGTCATCGTGCCTCTTTACTCATCCCTCATCAGGCCCATAATTGAGTACAATGCCCCTTTTGGGATGTACCTTACCAGACACCTGCAGCAACTGGAAAGACCCCAAAAGTACCTCACCAAGAGGATCAAAGGGCTCAAACAGATGCCATATGCTGCCCGGTTAAAGAAACTCCAGCTCTACTCAGTGGCATACCGCCTGTTCAGAGGCGATCTGTGCCTGATGTATAAAGCCATGTCCAACCCGGAATTAATGAACATGCTACACATCAGAAAATCCAAATCCCATCGAGCTACGCGCTTGAGAGACTTGAACCTCAGCTCTGAAATAAATAGGACATGCTGGAGGGACAGATTCATAACCCAGAAGCTCCCTTCACTCTGGAATAAAATCCCAGTCCAGGTTAGGCAGAGTCCCTCATTGACTCTCTTCAAGAGGAATCTTGATGAGTGGATGGGAGATCGTAGGTTTACCCCGGGTATCACTTCTGTGTCACTGTTAGACAGAGACACAGTATACTAACCTCGAAAAAGGGCATAGCAAAATAAATTTAAAATGGGTGGCGAAAGCCAAACACATTCTGGCTAGGCTTATAAATGCCCTAGGGCAGATAGCTTAGTATGAACCTATGAACCTATGATGATAGGGTGCAATGGTTATTAGAGGAGGGTAAGGGGGATTGTCTGAGAGTTTTTTTGGGTGGGCTGTGGGAGTGGTTCTGTTTGGCTGGTTGATGGGTGTGGTAAATAGTCATGTGATGAAGGGTTAGAATAAATCTATGAGTAGTGGGGGTGGGTGGGAAATGAGGCCAGGGTAGGGGAGTGAACAGAGCGGGGCTGCACCAAGGAGTGCAGGTAAGGGACTGCAAAAAACTATCACCAAGAAGGTAGTTGTATTAATGATGGATAAGTTGCCAAGGCTGATTCTGTAATGACTATGGAAGTCTGCTAGTTATCTAAGCCCAAATAAGAGGAGAGTCTTCAAGATTTAGATATCTTAAAAGATTGAGTTGGGGGGTACAGGGGGTAAATGTTTCCATGGTAATCTTGGTTGTGGTGATGTATGGCCTATAGAGAATGGTGGAGGCTCACTAAGAAATACACTTTCTCACTGCCAACCCTTGTGGTGTGTAGCTATTAAGCTAGGCAGATATTAACCTTTTGCCTGGAACAACAGAGAGTCTGACAGTTCTCCTGTCTTGGGGCTCTCGCAAGGGTTGTTGCTTGTACTCAGTATATGGGGGCCATCGGTGGTTGGGAGGCACTGTATTACTACTCTGTTACTTTCTACTCTGCTTTATTTTTGAGTACTTTTTATACCTCCTTATTTGCATGTATCACTAATGCTGGCAAGGCATGCTTCCTAACCCTATAATCAAATCATTGTATTTATACAGGATATTACTGCTATTGTTTTGTACACCATCTGAGATACTGTTGTTATAGTATGATTGATTCTGATCATATGCTGTATTTGCTTGCACACTGGTAATTCCGTTTGCAATTCTACATTTCACACATGACAGACAGGCATACAGTGAGTTAAATTTTGTGTGTTACAGTTTGAAAAGGAAGCAATTGAGCTATTGTTCCACAGGAAATGTTATTCTGTAGTTCAAGACACAGAAAATCTTGAAGAGAGTATATTTCTTCACTTCTAATTTTAATTTTTGTAGATATTTTGCCAGTGTGTGATACCATGACCAGTATTTGTAGTTAGCTTGCATAGTATGCAGCAAGTCTTTGCAAAGGAAGCAGCCATTTGCAGGTATGTTGTTATTAATGGTACCAGATAGTGCTACAAAGTAGTGAGAGAAACAGCAGCCATTGTTGTATGAAAATGACTGTATAATGATATGCAAATAAAGGCATGCAATTTAACCATTTATATGGTGAGTGATGGTAGAGTATTTTCTTTATACACTTGTGTAGGTATTGAATACTGAAGTCCACCAGTCCTGTAAATGTGCCTTGAAAGCTACACATGAATATTAAATTATAACATGCTGTAGGCTATGAAAATGTAAGTATTACTTGATGGTGAAAGGAAGATGACTGATTGAAAGGAATGGTTTGGGACACTAGATTGTCTATGCAAATGGTGGTGTTATTTCTTTTATCCATTAATTTCCTAGTGTCTGGATAGCTAAGTATGAGGTCTTGGTCTTCTTTGCATGTAGACTTGAATTGTTGTATATATCTACTTGGGGGTATGTGATAGTTCCTTGTATGCTATGCAATGGAGTGTTTTATGTTCAGCATCAAAATAATATGATTTACTTTGCTTTGTGGCATACCTGAATGGAGCTATGCCCTGGACATAGGTGATTAGGGTTTGAGTATTAGCATCAGCACTGGAGGATCTGATGAGGGCTGGGGTTGAGTGAAGGGGGTCTGCCCACTAATTTTTTAAATTTCTCCAAATCATTTGTGTTTCTAATGCTATGACGGTAATGACCCCATTCCTAACTGGTCCTTCAACTTATATTTCTTATTTTTTGGAACATTCAGTTGCTGCCTGATTTTTTATCTGGTTCAGGTTTGATTTCCATTCCTGCTTGACGCCAATATGCTTCTGCTAAATTAAGCAGAGAAGTCATCTTAGATTTATTCTCCTCATGTTTCAACACTTTCACTTCATTTGGGTCTTGTGAGGTCAGCAGACGTGTGGATTCCCACAATTGCAGATCTAAACATGTAATCAATTTCAGGGAGGCCCGTTCCTCTTTCAGAATGGGAAATATATAATCTTGGTATACACCGATTTTAATAAATCATTTGGTGAGCATGAAGCATCCTTCTTGTTTTCTTATCTAATCTATCCAACACATTTTGGGGCCAGTCAATCACTCCAAAACCATAAGTTAGGACAGGAAGAGCAAATTGGTTTATAGCTTGGATTTTGTTCCTAGATGTCAATGCTGTTTTCAGAATTAATTTAAGTCTTCTGAAGTATTCCTTACTAAGTTTTATTCGCATTTATTCATGTTTTATTGTTGATCCTTAGGTTCATGGGTAGGTACTAGGCTATCTGCATAAAGGCATTTATAAGCCTAGCCAGAATGTGTTGGCTTTTGCCACCCCCCTTAGATTAGTTCCGTGTGCCTCTGTCTAGCAGAGCCACTGAAGTGATCCCCGGGGTAAACTTTCTGTTTCCCATCCACTCATCAAGGTTTCTCTTGAAGAGTGTTAGCGAGGAGCTCTGCTAAATGTAGATTGGAATCTTGTTCCAAAGCATGGAAAGTCTCTGGGACAAGAATCTATCCCTGCAGCACATCCTATTTATTGTTGTGGTGAGGTTTAGGTCCCTAGAGCGTGTGGCTCAAGGGGATATGGTTTTCTTTAGGTGGAGCATGTCCATCAATTCTGGGTTGGACATGGCCTTGTATGTCAGGCAGAAATCACCTCTGAGTAGATGGTCTGCAACCAAGTACAGCTAGAGTTTCTTTAGTCGAGCTGCATAGGGCATCTGTTTGAGGCCAGTGATCCTCTTGATGAGGTACTTAGAGGTCTTTCCAGCTGTTGCAGGTGTCTTGTAAGATACATCTCAAATGGGGCATTGTACTCTATGATGGGCCTGCTGAGTGATGAGTAGAGGGGCACAATGACCTCTTTTGATCTGGATATGAACCCTTTTGTGATTAGGTGGGCCACACAGAAGGATTTTCTAACCACTTTGGCAATGTAATTATCAAAGGAGAGATTACTATCTACTTTGGTCTCCAGATCCCTTATTACATCTTCCGTATTTAGGGGACTACCACCTATGTGGCAGTTTGTGTGTACTTGTTTTTTACAAAGGGGATGACTATGCACTTTTTGGCATTTAGCTTGAGGCCATGATTTTGACACCAGGTATCTGTCTTAGTGAGACCCATTTGGAGGATGTCTTTGTCAGCCAGAGAGTCAGTTATAGACCCTAGTTTGCAGTCATCTGTGAACTTGGTCAGCCATAGTCCTTCTGCACTTGCCTGTACCTCTGAGAAGTATGTGCCAAACAGGAGGGGTCCTAGGACTGAGCCCTGGGGAATGCCACTTGTAGAGTCGGACCTATCTCCTACAACTCTTACTATGTGGGTTCTGTCTGTGAGCCAGTTGGCAACCCATCTCATGATGTAGGGGATTATGTTCAGGCTGGTGAGCTTGTCTATAATACCAGAATGGTGTCAAAGGCCTTTGCGAGGTCTAGGTAGGCTGTGTGGACCACCTTTCCCTTGTCTATAGCCTTGGTAACTGTCTCAAAGAAGTCCACCAGGATTAGGAGGCATGATCTGCCCTAAACAAAGCTGAACTGGGTAGGTTCCCAATGTCTCTGTTAATGAGTTCCATGATGATGCGCTCCATAGCATTGCAGACCAAGCTGGTCAGACTTATAGGGCGATAATTCCCAGGGTCTGTTGTGGCTTCACCTTTGTGGAGCAGAATAACCGTACTGTGTGCCACTCTGTGGGTACGTAGCCTGTGGAGAGGCTGAGTTTGAACAGTGAGTTTAGGTGAGGGCTTAGTTCATCTTTGAGATCATGTAGGATGAAGCCTGGGACACCATCTGGTCCCATTGATGATGTGTTTTTGGTTTTGGAGAGGGCTGTTTTAACCTGTGTGTCTGTGATTTCAGGGGCTCTACTTTCTTCTGGTATAGTTAAGGGCCCTTTTGGGGGTGAGGGGGTGAAGTTTGCACTGAGCCTGTCTGCCAGGATGTTGGCGATATCAGTCGGTTCAGTGTATTTTGTGCCATTCTGCACTAACTCTGAGCAGATCTGTGACTTGTCACATAGATTCTTAACATAGCTAAAGAATGCCTTGTGGTTATCTTTGGAGTCCTTGGCAATTTTTGTTTCAAAGCTAGCCTTGGATGATTTTATGAGGGCTCATAGTTTCTTGCTGATACTGATCAGGGATGTCTTCCCTTCTTGGGATTTTACTCTTTTCTGTACTAGTTTCCTCCTTCTATTGTATAGCTTGTTTATGGCAGGAGTCCACCAGACTGGCTTCCATTTCTTGGAGGAGTGAGTCTTGGTTTTACTTGGGATAGCACGATCATTGCATTCTTGTAGGTGCCCATAGAGTGCATTAGTAAAGGATTTTGCTGCTTGGACAGCGTTATCCTTTAGCATGGGGGCTTTGAAACTTTCCACCTCAGTCTTAAGTAATGTGAAGTTTGCTTTTGAAAAGTTTTTCACGGTGGTTTCCTTGACTGGGGGTGAGGGTGGAATGTGGATGTCCAGAGTGATTAGTTTATGATTAGATCTAACCAGTGAGGGGTTGACCTCCATTGTGGAAGACTGGTCGCCCATGTTGGTGATGGCCAGGTCCAATATGTTGTCACTTCTGGTGGAGATGTTGACTAGCTGATCCAGGGCATTTGAGTTTATAAATTCTAGGAAATGTTGGGAAAGGGAGTTAGTACTTGAGTAGTTCTCCCTGTTAAGGGTTGGGTAATTGAAATCACCCAATATTAAGGTGTTTGGTAGGAACTTTATGTTTCCCACTGTTTCCAGAAACACGAAATGGGGGTCCTGTGACATAGTGGGTGATCTGTAGCAAGCTACAATTTGAATTGCAGTTTTGCCCATTGTTAGTTTCACTTGGATGGTCTCTGAAGCATCGTGATGTGCCACTAACCTGGAGATATGGGTATCCTTGATGAATATGGATATGCCCCCTCCTTTTGCATTTTGGTCTGGGTTCTGTGGCCAGAATGTATGGTATGAGTTGTAGCCTGGTAGTGCTGGGGTGCTCTCTGGAACCTTAAACCAGGTTTCTGTTACTGCACATATATCGATTTACTCCATACTGAGGAGTTCCTTGAATGCGTGCATTTTGAGGTTTAGACGTCTGGCATTGAGTAGCATTACCCTCAGTTTTTTGTTACTTGTGCTATTTACGGTGGTGGGTTTGTCTTTTGGGCCTTGCCTAAAAAAGGCACTATGGGGGTGGCAAGAGCCTTGGCCAGTATTCAAAAGCCTAAGGGTGACAGGTGCAAGTCATCTCTAGCGAAGCAGCGTGGCTTGTCGAGCATGTCATCCCAGGTGGACAGACACTGGATCCCCTTTGAATGACACCAGAAGCTTAGCCAATTGTTGAAATTGATAATTTTTTCTTTATACCATGGTATCATTCTTGGCGAGGCCAGGATGCTACTCAGGGTCAGGGTCATACTGGCCTGGGCTACGTGATCAGAGAGCTCTTCCAAATCTCTTTTCATGTAGTCCAGGGAGGTATGGCTCAGGTCATTCACACCAACATGGACAATGACAGAGTCGTATTTGTACTTGTTTTAGAGTGACCTGAGTGCTTGTGTTATGTGGCGAATCCTGGCACCCGACAGGCAGCTAACAGTAGCCTTCTCCTTGTTCAGCCTAGTGAGTGGGATGTCAGTGTGCCTATTACTAGTGTGTTGGGTATGTTATTTTGCCTTAAGGGCTGTGATTGCGTGGCACACTGGTTTTGTGAAGTATGTGGTTCATGGTTTGTGCTTGGGGGTGGAGGTTGCTTGGATGTCTGCTTTGGAGGTCTCTGTTGCTTTTGCAGATGTTTATTTAGAGCCTCTGAGTATGTTTTCATGTATTTATGTGTGTTTTTTGCTGGTGGTGGTTTAATGGGCCTATGTGGGACTGGTGGCGTCATGCAAGTATTTCCCTTCTCCTCTTGACTGTCTGATCCAGTCTTGGGTTGAGAGAGCTTAGCCTCCAGTTTGGCTGTATAATTGCATCTCTCGCATGTATTAGTGTTTGGTGGTAGGAGGAGAGGGTTGTTTGTGTACATTAGGCAGTTGTAACATTGCCTCAAAATGCCCAGATTCACCAGTTGGACTGGAGAGTATACCTGAAACTTCCCTTTAGATATGCCTGGATAGGTACAGTGAACTGTTTTACTGACTGGCTGGTAAGGTCGAATAGAGAGCCTTGTCCTTCTGTACAGTATAGGGGGGTCTAGTGCTAGGGTTTATTAGTGCTTGCTATGAGTTTTGAGCAAGTGCCGGGCTGAGAAATGAATGGTTTGAGTTGCTTAAGTTGAAAGTGTGTCTAGTTCCAGGGGAAAAATTGAAGAGGAGACTTTGTGGAGCCGGGAATAATTATACCCTAGCTAACTGGTGCTGCTCAGCATGCAAAACAGTGCAAATGTGTTTTTTATAGCAGGGAAATGAAAGAGATGGAAATTAGCCCAAAATGACCAATAAACTACTAATTTCTGGGCTGAAACCACTCTTCCAGGGACAGATAGGCTGCTCAAAGCTCCCTCTCTCACAGTGAACAGAGAAACTTCCTTCTATCAAAGTAATGTATGGGCAAACACAGAAACTTGTAACACAGCCCTGAATTCAGCACTAACCTGAAAACTGGACTATACTAGCTTAGAAAGGCAGGAAACAAGCATTTTTTTTTGTTTTTTTTCATAAAATAAAGCAGATACAATCAAAAAAACACTTTAAATACACATAAATGGCTATCATACTTGAGTGTGTAGCCTACAACAGTTAAACCGGTAATTTAAACACAAAAGCGACTTTGTTAAAGTGAAGGCAATAAAATAAGTACAATATGTGGCTGAAACAAGCTTTTTACATCACAGAAATGCTAAAAACAGAGTTTTAGGTGGAATTAGCTAAAGTGCTGAAACCACTCCTCCAGGGACAGATAGGCTGCTCAAAGCAAAGCTCCCTCTCTCACAGGTGAACAGAGGAACTTCCTTCTATCCAAGTAATGTATGGGCAAACACAGAAACTTGTAACACAGCCATGAATTCAGCACTAACCTGAAAACTGAACTGTACTAGCTTAAAAAGGTGGGAAACAAGTATATATATATATATATATGAGTGTGTAGCCTGTAAGAGTTAAACAGGTAATTTAAACACAAAAACAACTTTGTAAAAGTGCAAGCAGTAAAATAAGTAGAATATGTAGCAGAAACAAACTTTTTAAATCACAGAAATGCTAAAAATTGGCATTTTATTTGGAATTAGCTAAAGGCAGCAAGAAAATGCAGAAAAATGATACTTAATCAATCCATAGGTTCATAGGTTCATACTAGGCTGTCTGCCCTAGGGCATTTATAAGCCTAGCCAGAGTATGTTTGGCTTTTGCCACCCATTTTAAATTAATTTTGCTATGCCCTTTTTCGAGGTTAGTATACTGTGCCTCTGTCTAACAGTGACACAGAAGTGATACCCAGGGTAAACTTATGATCTCCCATCCACTCATCAAGATTCCTCTTGAAGAGAGTCAATGAGGGACTCTGCCTAACCTGGACTGGGATTTTATTCCATAGTGAAGGGAGCCTCTGGGTTATGAATCTGTCCCTCCAGCATGTCCTATTTATTTCAGTGCTGAGGTTCAAGTCTCTCGAGCATGTAGCTCGATGGGATTTGGATTTTTTGAGGTGCAGCATGTCCCTTAATTCCGGGTTGGACATGGCCTTATACGTCAGGCACAGGTCACCTCTGAGCAGGCGGTATGCCACTGAGTAGAGCTGGAGTTTCTTTAACCGGGCAGCATATGGCATCTGTTTGAGCCCTTTGATCCTCTTGGTGAGGATCTAAAACTAACCAAACTATCTCTTTTGTCTCTCTGCTGCTGTAGAACTCTGCAGGGAACCAGGCAGGAGTTTGCTGTGCTGTATACAAGCGCAAAAACCTTGCAAATGCTGTTTTTATAGCAGGAAAATGAAAGATATAGAAATTATCCCTAAATGGCCAATAAACTACTAATTTCTGGGCTGATACCACTCCTCCAGGGACAGATAGGCTGCTCAAAGCTCCCCTCTCTCACAGGTGAACAGAGAAACTTCATCAATTCCCAAATATTTATACACTCCCTCTTCCTCAAGTTCTTTTATATCACATTCTTGTCCCAAACTGAAGTTTTCCTGCTGTAAAGGTTGCTTTTGCACACTTATCAAGACCAAATGACATTCTTATATCATCTGAAAAAGTGTTGACAACCTGCAGTTGTGCTTTCAGTTCCTCATCTGATGAGCTATACAGTTTTAAATAATCAACAAAGAGAAGATGATATGTCTTTACACTTCGTTGTTTTCCAGGAGCCAAATTGTAGCCATGGCCTAAACTGTTAAGTAAACAACTTAATGGATTAATTACAGGGCAGAATAGCAATGGTGTCAGAGAGTCACCAACCCTTTGAATTTTTATGCCTGGGATAATAATCTGTCCTTTATCATGGCTTAATTTCAAATTGGTCTGCCACTGTTTCATGGTCACTGTAATGTAATCGATCAGTGTTGGGTGCATCTTATACATGTTTAAGCAGTTGTTTCTCCATGAATGTGGAATACTATCAAATTATTTTTTATAGTCAATCCATAACATACTTAAATTCTTCCCCTTTTTACAGTTTTCCAATATGAGTTTATTTAACAACAAATGATCCTTTGTTCCACATGACTTTCTTTTATTGCCCTTTTGTTCTACTGCCATAAATGAGTTTTCTTCTAAATGACTATAAACTCTGTCAGCATTAATTCCCATGTATAGTTTATATGTTGTCAGAAGGCAAGTTATTGGTCTATAATTTTTAGGGTAGCTTGCAGGTTCAGTCTTAAATAGGAGTATTGTTTTGCCTGTTGTTAGCCAGGTTGGTGTCTGTTCGGGGTACGCATATAAATAGTTCTTACTCATGGTTAAATCTTCATGCAAAGATATTAATACTTTTAACCAAATGTTAGGTACTGCATCTGGGCCCAGGGTTTTCCAGTTAGAGGCTTTTCTTAACTTTGTTTAAATCTCTCTGGCTGTTACTTCATCCCATTTCATATCCTGCACCTTTAAACTTCTTATTCTTTCTTTTACTTCTTCTAACCATTTAGCATCTTTATGTTCCACAGGATCTTCATAGATACTTCTACAATATATATCTATTTCTTCTTTTTTGGCTGTCTTTCAATTCCTTTTACCTTGTTTCCCAATTCTTAATAAAACTGTTTTGGGTCATCAATAAATTGCTTATTTTGTATTTTTCCTTTATATTTATCTGTGTATCTTCTAAGTTGTTCCTCCTGTGCTGAAATTTGTAGTTTATTTGTGATAGTGCATGATAGATCCTGGTCTGTTCTAATACTGCGCATTGCTTTTATCACATCTATCTTTCTTTGTATTTTTGTTGATCTATTCCCTCTTCTATAGTATCCTAACAGTGACACTTCTTGCCTTAATTCCTTTATAGTTTCCTCTGTTTGATACTTCCATGATGGTATTCGATTTCTTCCCTTCCTTTCTCTCATATCCTGTGTTTTTGTGGTAGAACCTTATCATTTATTAATTTAGCAACAGAGTAATATATCCTGTTTACTTTTGTTGTATTGCATGGATCTCTATGGACAGTCCTAATTACTGTGTTCAATTGTTTTATCAGACTTCTGACTTTTTGGGTTTTATTAACCCTTTCAAATCTACTTCTTTCATTGCTCTTGATATATCTGTCTATGTCTATTAAATCAAGCAATTCTTCTCTTGGCTCACTTTCTTCCAAAGTGAGGGCACATCCCTTGTTTTCCAATTCCTGCAGGCAATCTATAGAAGGGTCTATAGCATCTTTCTGTGGCCCACTCATCTGTATGGGGGAAGTGATGTATGGCCAATAACTGCACTTGTACTGTTGTATGCTGGAGAAATATATGCACACCATGTTTCAGTGTTTGGACCATAGAGGAGGCAATGTGCAATCACATAAGAAGGTTGTTACATCTTAATGTCATATTACATGTCCCTGGGGTGTGGCTCCACATGATATGCATATTACCATGGAGCTGGGACATTCATCTTTCAAATTCCTTCCACCTAAGAATTGATCCCCATAATCAGTTTAGGAGGCTAGGGCTTAAGACCAATCATCTGCAGTATAATGCTCTCTTCCTGTGAAACCCAACTCTTGCTATGGCAGTAGTAAAAAATAAAACAGATGATGGGGGAAGAAAACTGGTGATCAGCAGAGGAGAAACAGAAAAGTGAAAACAAATAATTAATATAAGAGGTTCTTTTCTTTCTTTTTTTTTGTTGAATCTTTATTGAATTATCACTTATGACATAGATGAACATACATTTATATAAATGAAAACAAACCATATTGACATATTTCCACTTGCAAACATTATACATCACATATAATCTTCTATACAGTCATTGTCAGTCAAACATTACACAGCTCATTCAATTTCTGCCTTCTCTTAAACCTCATTCCTCCTCCAAAGCATTATTTTGCATGTTTTGTTCCGACAATTCCCATTTTTTGTTTGTAATTTGCTCCTATCCCTTTTCTAAGGATCCCACTTGTAGTTATTTTATCTCTGTTACTATATTCACTATTTCTAATAGGGTTGGTTTAGACTTTGATTTCCATTTTCTAGTAATTGTTTTTGGCAGCCATCAGAATTAAACTTATCAAGGTCTTAGTATGTCTAGGCAATTCATATCCTGTATAACAGCTCAAAATTTTTTCCTTAGTTACACCAATTTGCTGTCCCAGTATTTCTGACAAAGTAGTCTATGGGGAATTTTTTAAGTCTGCCAACTCATTAAACTCCTAAAAGTATGTTCCCAGTTACGTGTTTCTTCCCTATCACACCTCCAACATTTGCAGTCTACCTGAGGAAAAAATCTTTGGAGTTTGTTTGGGGTATGTAAAATAGCTATGCAAACAGTTCCAAGCAAAAATCCTAAATCTTCTAGATTTTGTTGCATATTTGTGAGCTATACATATTTCCTCCCATTGTTTCTGTGTAAATTGCTTATCCAGTTTCTGTTCCCAATCCTAGTATGACAGGACACTTGTCTGCAATGTTAGCATCATATGCCCAGTGACAATATGGGTCAGTTAAATGTACTTAGTGGTGCCATTGCTGAGGTGGTGGTGAACTATCTCCCTTCTGAAGGTAGGATACGTTTTATGGTTTTCTATAATTGCATATATAATGGTATGGGTGTGCTATTCAAATATTAATACTGTAAATAGCCGATTTAAGTGAAACAAATGTCTGCAGCAATTTTGGCTGATTTGTGCTGAAATTGTATATCTCCATGAAATACATCTGAACTTCACTGAGCGTTTAAAGTTATCAAGGGCAAGTGTTTAAGGTGGTGGCCTCCTCCTCTTCCTGTTGAACCACACAAAATAAGAACAAAATGACCAAAAAAGTGTAAAAACGAACCAAGCAGCTACAGCACGGACTGTTTAATGTTAGCACTTTTGGTTAAGGATATTCCTCCACCTTCTTCAGACAAATACAATACAAAAAACCACAGCACCACTTTTTATACACAATGAGCAAACTAATTAAAAGCAATTAGATAATTAATTGTTGTAAATACCTCATTACCTACAATACAATTATTTAAAGAGCTAATACCTTTAACCACACACTGAATATTTTAAAACTGTGTATATAGTGATATCATTGACTAAACAGTGTTCTCTTATGGTATTAACAAATATTAAAATTAATGAAATATAACAAACTAAAAAACAGTAATAAAGAGAAATAAAATGAATTCAATTCAAATTCTACTACTATCAACCCTCCATAATGCATGTAAATGTGTTGTTATTATGTGACCATTCAATACAATTGATTAAATCCTACATTTTATATATGGGAAGCTCAATGACTTTATAAGTTCATCCATAAATATGAATTATAATAATGAAACCAACAATAACAATAAATGTAATAATAAACATAAGAATGAAATTAAAAAAAAATGCATCATAAAAATTCATAAATATAGACCACAAATAGTGGCTATTATTATTTTAATCCAGACATGGCACCTGTCAGGAGGAGTGAGCGTATTAAGAATCAGGGTAATAACACAAATGGTGGTTATGGACGTCACAATAATCAAAATCAAATAGATCAGAGTTTCAATGAAGATGAAAACAACCAGGGTTTTTTCAGGGTGAGGGATGGTTCAATCCCTGGGTCGAACAACAACAATACCACGTCCAACAGCAGGGGGCGGCCACAGAGGAGGAGGAGGGGGAACCAACGAAGGAGATGATTAACTCTGAAGAAAATGGACCTAATGTTCTCACCAGCCAACAAGGTGACTTCAAGATCTATAACTACACTGTACTAACAGTGGAACAAGAGTTGGTTGACTTTTTTTCTAAAGGACTCTCATTTCTTCCTGATAAAAAATGCAATTTGGTTAGTACCATTATAGACTTGAAGTTATATGTCCGTAAATTAAATCTGGCCTTTAGTTTAGGTAATACGCCTTCACTTCTAAATACTTATAAAGTATCAAGTATTTTTAACCCCCCATTACATGGTACTTTAAATACTTTCGAGAAGCTGTGTGAAATTGATTTAAGGTCAAAGTTAAACTTTCATGCTTCTTCTAAAATAATGAAAGCAAATATTTCCAAGCATGAGTTGGCTTTCATATCCCTCCTTAATGAATGCAACATAAGAGTTATGATGCCAGATAAGGGAGGGGGCCTTATTTTTATGGATGAATATCTATATGATAGAAAGATGCTTGAACATTTACAATCTGACACATATTTGAAGTCTAGCCTTAATGAGGTACATTTGGCTTACAAGAAGATCAGGGGAGTATTGGAAGACCTGTTTCTTGAAGGTAGCATAGATTGTGATACTTTACATTATCTAACCATGCCAGCCCCTAGAATTCCTACCTTGTTTGGCACACCCAAAATCCACAAAGACTTGGTTAATCCCCCCTTTAGACCAATTGTAGACGGAAGGGGTTCTATCACGTATGCCTGTGCCAAACTAGTTGATGGCATTCTTAAACCCTTATTAAGAAATGAGCCACAAATTTGTAAAGATTCTTGGGGCTTCTTACAACATATAGATAAAATTGAATTTAATGAAGATCTCATTTTCCTTGTGGTAGATATTAAAGACTTGTATATGGTTATCCCTCATCAGTTGGGTATTGAGTGGACGAGAAACTTCATGCTGCGTAAAAAGGCTTCTAATGACCAAATGTACCTAGTGGAAACACTATTAGACCTAGTGTTGTTAAACAACGTTTTGGTGTTTAAAGATCAGTTCTTTCTCCAAAAGATGGGTATTGCCATGGGGTCTCCCTGTGGATGCAGTTTTGCAAACAGTGTACTCGCACATTGGGAACACCAGTTTCTTTTTCAAAATGACATGTATCAACAAAATGTCACTTGGTACATTAGGTACCAAGACAATATGTGTTTCTAAGGGTCATTAGATTTGATTCCTGATTTTATTAACAGCATTTTTAAAATGACCGACTTCCTACAATTCACCTATTCTATTGGGGTGGAGGAGATCTGTTTCTTAGATGTCAAACTGAGTAAGGACATCCCCAATAGTAAATTTAAATCAGTGATCCACAGAACGCCAACTAATTCAAATTCCTACCTCCATTTCTCTAGTAGCCATCCCTTTCATCAAAAGAGAAGTGTGGTGAAAGGACAATTTGTGAGGGCGGCAAGAATGGTGTCTGATAAACAAGATTTTTTTTGTGAATGTGAAAATCTAAGCTTAAAGTTTGCCATGAGAGGCTATCCAAATTCTCTAATTAAAGAGGTGATGGATGAAGTTCATATCAAAAGACATGCAGGCCACTTCAGGCCTTTGTTGGGAGGGGGAACCATGCAGGTAGTACCAAAGATTAAAACAGGAGAAGTACCATCTATCAATTTTCTTTTTACGTATTGCATTGATTTCAATTTAATTAGGGGCATTATCTCCAAAAATTGGAACATTATTTTGGAGGACCAGTCTCTAGTCAAAGTGATAGGACCTCATCCAACATTTACATATAGGAGTGGGGTCAATTTAAAGAACCTTGTCGAAAAGTCAGTTGTAAAAATCACAAGGTCTAGTATGGGAATGTCAAAATGTGGGATGTGCCCACAGTGTAAATACATCTTACCAGGCAACAAGGTGATTATTAATGGCAAAAATTATTCCATCAATGACAAATATAACTGTGAAAGTAAAAGTGTAGTGTACGTTACGTTGTGCAGGAGATGTCCCTCATTTTACATTGGTAAAATGGAGAGGTCATTAAAGAAAAGAGTTTATGAACATCTTTATGCTATAGGGAGAAAGGACATGACCAATGCTCTTGCCAGGCACATCTGTGAACATTCTGATCACTCTTTTCTATTTTCTGTCATACAACAGGTAAAAACATGCCTTAGGGGAGGTCCATGGCAACTATGGCTTGAAGAACAGGAAGTTCTATGGCAAATTAGAACACTTGCCCATTTACCCCCATGGTTGAATGAGTATGCATCTATAAAATGCATTCTCAAATTAAAAGCATTGAAGAGATGAGGTTGTTGTTATGTTTATCATGCATTTATTGTGACAATTTTTTCATGATTTTTGAATTGATTGAGAATTAGACAGATTAACTCAATAAACATTTTGTTCCTCTTAACTATAACTATGCTATTAATAATAATAATAGCCACTATTTGTGGTCTATATTTATGAATTTTTATGATGCATTTTTTCTTTAATTTCATTCTTATGTTTATTATTACATTTATTGTTATTGTTGGTTTCATTATTATAATTAATATTTATGGATTAACTTATAAAGTCATCGAGCTTCCCATATATAAAATATAAAATGTAGGATTTAATCAATTGTATTGAATGGTCACATAATAACAACACATTTACATGCATTATGGAGGGTTGATAGTAGTAGAATTTGAATTGAATTCATTTTATTTCTCTTTATTACTGTTTTTTAGTTTGTTATATTTCATTAATTTTAATATTTGTTAATACCATAAGAGAACACTGTTTAGTCAATGATATCACTATATACACAGTTTTAAAATATTCAGTGTGTGGTTAAAGGTATTAGCTCTTTAAATAATTGTGTTGTAGGTAATGAGGTATTTACAACAATTAATTATCTAATTGCTTTTAATTAGTTTGCTCATTGTGTATAAAAAGTGGTGCTGTGTTTTTTTGTATTGTATTTGTCTGAAGAAGGTGGAGGAATATCCTTAACCGAAAGCGTTAACATTAAACAGTCTGTGCTGTAGCTGCTTGGTTCGTTTTTACACTTTTTTGGTCATTTTCCTCCTCTTCCTGTGCCACCTAAGCCAAAGAATGTGACAAGCTTCATTTTATAATGCAGGGTTCCTTCACCTATGATGTGTCTCTGACCAAGTCATCTGTACAGTGCTACTAGGTTGCCCCTGTAAATAAGCTCACCCTTATTGGGTTTACTTAGTTAACAAATGAATAAATGACAGATGTGATATAATGTAGATTTCATAACATTTATGTTGCTGTTTAGTGCAGATTTAACTATTCCTTATTTATACTTTCCAAAAGGATTTAAAATATTTAGGCATGTTCATTTAAATATTTTGTATATTAAGTGTGTCCTATAATCCATCTGAAGTTTTTTTTTTCCTTCTAATCTTTAAGTAGTTTTGTATAGAATTGCACATTTCTGTCATTTTTAAGCTCACTGGGTAACTTTATTTTAGTGCCAGTATGAAAAAACCTTTATTAATATGAGCATTTGCAAATATGTGAAATAATTTGCAGTTCCATATAAATTTTATTTGTCTCAAGTAACAATTTTGATACTTGCCTGAAATATTCCTGTAACACATATACATCTGAAATCTACTTTTCTTAAGTTGCCCTTCAGAAGCTCTGGACAGTATTGTATGCCCACCCGGATGCCCCCTTTTGGACAGAGTGTAACTAGATGTGCTAATATCACTTGGAGTACTATTACGGTCTTTTAAATCAAAGGTGAAGGGTTGTGTTTTACACAGTGTCTGGTAAAACAAATGCTCACTTTTTCATTGCTGTTCCAACAGTGTTTGATGTACAAACAACGATGTATGCATATTTTGTCATCTGCCCTCTGTCACCTTGGTTAAAATCAGTAATTTACTTCATGTAGTCTTTTTCTCAAATTTTGTTTATTAACTTCTTTATTTTTTTTACACTCCTGAGTCCACTCACTCAAAGAATTTATTTTTCTATCCATGCCTAAACATTAAATTGTTGGGTACTGCCCATTATGTTAAGTGTATATGTGCTATATCTTCCAAGCATGATGTTTATTTGCAGTTTCTGTGAAGCCAGTTTGGTTCTTGTGGCCCTCATGGATTTGCATACATTGACCATAGGTCATACTGTCATTTCATGCACACATGGCCATAGTTGAGTTATCAGTGTCTCCGTGCTCTCTTTAGTAATGGGTGCTGACCACATCCTTACAGTGACCTTTCCCTGTGTGTTTTACCTTCATAATCATTCATTTTATAACAAAACTTGCCTTTATTTCTCACCGTTTTGTTATCTGAATCACATTTTATCATACAGATATAATTATCAGCTAATGACTTTAACCCTGCCCCAGTAATTTCTCTTGTTGTTCACACATTTTATCTGTCCTTGTTTCATAATTTCTTTTATCACAAATTATTTGTAATGTTGTGGTAGTGTACTACCAAAATTTATTAAGTAATGTGGCTGAGTGGTTTAAGGCACTGGATTAAGGCTCTAGTCTCTCTTTCGTCTGGCAGTTAGTTCAGAGCATTAAGGCTATGAGCTGTTAACAAGCTGCTTCTTGTAGTCCAGGGTTTGGTTCCCTTGGCCTTTATTTGCCTGCTGTGTGACTGAATAAATCACTTAATCAAACAGTTTGCCTACTGTGCGACTCTGAACAAATCACTGTGACAGTACTCTTGGGCAAATATGAAACAGGCTAGACTCTTCCATTGTCTGCTTGACTGCTTGCCTAGTCGCTACCTATTCTCTCTCTCTCTCACTCTTATTAGAAAATCATGTAGCTTATCAATTTCCTAGTCTTTGACTCTGTTCTTCAGTTCTGTAGTCTCTATAGGATGTGGTACTCTTCTAAAAAGCAGCTGCCTAATAAACAGCAAAGTCATTTGCGTTGACAGTATTTAGTGAATTTAACTACAAATGTTGTTATTTTAGCTTTATGTTCGTCAAGGAAGGACTAGCTGAATCTAATACATTCATTGCTTCTTTCTCAGCTGTTTGAATGAATGACAGCACTGAATCTCTTCAAATTTTTCAGGAAATCTACTCACAGTGAGGACTAAATAAAATTTCTTGAACCACAACTTCTAGGTTTCAGTCAGATTTCTTTCTCATAGCACAAGTACTCCAACACTGTTATATTTACATTATAAAGAATACTTCTGTACTTCCACGCATTAAAAAAATCTTGAAAGCAAATGTATTTCTTTAGTTCTGACTTATCAAATAAAAAAAAAAAGATAAGCTGTGATCTAAATTCTGTGAGGTCTACAATACAAACAGAACCCCCTGGAAATCCCATGTACCATGTGACATACTAATCACTGTAGCTAGCTCATTAGCATTTAAGGGTATATGCCCCATTTTGTGTAGTGCCATGCAGTCACAGCAAGTAAATTGATATACAGGTAAATGAAAATGAGGCATCACCATTTTCAGAAGTTGTAAAAAATAGTTGCTGTAGTTAATCAGTGAATTTCAGAAATCTAGGGAATTTTATTGTAGCAGCCCCAGTGGGTGAACAATTCAAATCAAATGCACCAAATGTGTTTACACTACTTTTTTTCCTTCTGGTAAATTGTAGAAGTCAGAAGAATCCTCTGTGTGCATTACCTCCATCCTTCATTCTTCAAGATTGATAGCCTCTTTATCGCTGGTAATTACTAGCTGGGTGACAGCCATCAGCTGCCGTCTGGTCATTAATCCAGGCTGCCACCTTAGTGGCTGACTACTTCAGCATGCTTTATTCAGATTCAGTGACCCTTTCTTTCCTAAGAATATAGTCAGTCTTTGTAAGGGAAGGATCAGATCTCATCTTGTAGAGAAGCCTCTGCCAAATATTTTCAAGATGCTCTCCCTTCTTATTTGTTTATATAAGGTCTGTCCAACTGATGGACTGTCAGCTGATTCTGTCTCATCACCAAGTGGTGATCAGCTGACAGTTATATCCATATTTGACCTGATTGAAAGGTCTATCAATATGATTGCAATATCTGCCTCCAGTCTTGAGCCTAAGATGCTCTAGTACAAATTACAGTTAGGGCACTCATAGAAATTGAATCAGCTTTGTAATGATATCTCAAAACCACCTGAAACAGTATATCCTAGCCATTATATACAGCATATCCCAAATGAGAACAGGCATCTTTAAATTCCTAAAGGATCATAACCTGATGCATGCTGCTTAAATGTTTGTTGGATAAACCTGTAAGTTCAGTTTCATGTAATTATGGATTATAATCATATTGGAAAACACAGACCAGCTAGAAGAGAACATGCTGTGGGAGGGGGTGTAGAGTACCAATGTGATGTCATAAATACACACACACACAAATCCTAAGAACAAGTAACAGTCCCACAGAACACAGACACAAGTGGATAGTGGTCACCTTTACGTTTAGCATAAAAGGTCATATGTAGTATTATCTTATACTCAACCATCTTGCACATCTGCAGTACCTGTCAGCTGCATCAGAGAGCTTTAGTGATCACCACAATAAAGACTTACTCATCTAGCATGGCCTTCACTTAAACCTAGCTTGACATCATCAAACACCAGCTAATACTAAAAATACAATATAACTGACATGAGCTACAGATGAGCTAAGCTGATACAGTATAACTGACATGTGTTACAGATGATTTAAGGATATACAATATAACTGACACAAGTTATAAGACGAACTAAGGAGGTACAATATACCTGACGTGAGTTACAGATGAACTAAGGAGATACAATGTAACTGACACAAGTTACAGATGAACTAAGGAGATACAATATAACTGACATGAGTTACAGATGAACTAAGGAGATACATTATAATTGACACAAGTTACAGATGAACTAAGGAGATGCAGTATAACAGACACAAGTTACAGATGAACTAAGGAAACACAGTATAACTGACACAAGTTACAGATGAACCAGATAGAATAAGGAAATTGCTGCTGTAACAGAAACACCACCTGCAATGATTCATGCTTGTAGGGTCAGTGATTCCAAGCCCGTCCACTTTACACTCAATCTGCAGAAGAAAAATCCAATCACATACTTCTTGACATATCACTAACAAACAGTCCTTATAAAATCTGCCTCTTAAAACTCCCTCACAATGCCTATTTATCAGTTCTCTTCGAATTGTCAAACATGAAAGCATAAGCACTCCATACTTTTATCGCTCTCTGCTCATGAATATGTTTTCAATTTGAACTCATCTTGCAACAATAGACTTGACTGTAGTACTGACTTCATACTAACCTTTGATGGTTAACACAATTTGGCAATATAGCCTTAAAGACAATTCAATAGCTAGGTTCTCAGTAGGACACAAAGAGAAGGCTAGGTGACTATAAGTCAGCATGCTGCCTTGTGCTAAACAGAGGTAAAGAAGCAAAAATAAAGTGACGGAATACTTTAATCAAGAATGTTATCTCAATAAGAAAGCAACTAAATGCCTATAACAAGTCTTGTGAAAAATCAACAAAAAATGTCTTGAAACAAAATTTATGAAAATCATCAAAAATCATATCTTGCTAAAGAAAAAACATTTAAGTGTAGGCAAACTCCCTCAAGGAAAAAAAAACAAATAGCAATCTGTCTTTGACATACAGCTATCATTTTGAGCTCAGAAAAGTTGGAAATCTACCAGTAAAGTACCTCTTTGCTCCACACCACCTCCTATGATAAATTTTGTAAATAGCGATGACATGTGTACAATGTCATTTTATTTCAAAACCATTAAAAAAGGTAACATTCTTAAATTGCTGGCAATGCTACTATAAAACACAAACCTCACCAATTTGTTACTGATCTTAGGTATCTAAAATGTACAGCAAACTTTTTCAAAGCTTCTGAAACAGATTCAAGGGCAGATTCAATAAACCCTACACAGTCTGTTAACACTGTGTATTGTTTTGTATTCAGTAAGCAGCTGTACATGGTGTGCAGAGCTGCGCAACCACAGTAAACACTGTATCATGCTAATTACAGCATAAGCAGCTGAACTGGGGGGTAATCAACTAACCCAAGATGGAGGAGGAGCTATTCAACCACGTATAAAGCAACTGTGTAGACTCATTTCTGGTTTACCCTGTAAATTCCAAAACCTATTAGAATATAGGCACAGAAATGTGTCTAACAGAAAGAATGTTAGGGGCTGCTGTTGCTTTAATTCATGTGTATGTGCAACAGGCTGAAGCCTATGCTGCTGCTGCTGGTAGACCATGGCCAAGAAGGAGAAGAGTTTTCAGACCCCAGGTAACTTATCAAAATCTACATGAGACAGAAATTGTAGAGTGCTACAGGGTAGCTAGAGACACACTACATGAACTCTGCAACCTCTGTCAACCTCAACTCAGATCCAGGGCAAATTGAGGAGAACCAATACCAGTGGAGACAAAGGTATGTGTAGCACTTAGAATTTTAGATTGAGGAACCTTTCAGAGAACAACAGGGGACATGCTGGGGGTCGTCACAGCATCCAAGACCCTCCATTAATTCCAGAATGCTGTGCTCAAACATACCAGTGACCACATATATTTTCCCCATACTCCTGAGCACATGGCCATAAATATGCCGGAGTTTCACCCTGTAGCACACTACCCTGATATACTGGGTGACATAGATAGTACACACACACACAAATCAAAGCACCACCTGGGGAGCAGCGAAGGGACAATATAAATAGAAAGTGCTTCTACTCTATTAACTGCCAAGTCATGCGTAATGCTATTGGAATCATCTTGAATGTGTGTGCTGGCAACCCATGCAGTTACCATGTCTCACATATCTGGTACACCTCCCAATTGTATCAGATATCCATTAGCAATGATATCCCCACAGGGTAATTTACTGGAGGATGTGGGTTATGCACTGGAACTGTGGCTGATGACGCCCATCAGAAATGCATACACACCTGCTGATGAATGCCATAATGAGGAGGTACACGCTGAAACCAGATGTATAACTGACCATGTGTTTGGGCTGCTGAAGTCACAGTTCCAGTGCCTAAATGCATCTGGGGGAGCCCTGCAGTACAATCCATGTACATGTACTAAAGTATTCACTGTCTGTGCCATGCTTCACAACATCATCCTGAGAAAGCAGCTTCAGCAGGACCAACAAGGGGAAGGGGCAAATATCCCACCACCAGTGGCTAAGTCACCACAACCACATGCCATGGGGAACCAGTAGCTGCTGTGGGGTGTAGGCAGACAATGCATAGCACACACTCATTCACCAACTAAGGGGCAAAAACCTTCCTCCTATGCATGTTCTTATAGTAATATTGATGCCAATCAATGCTCACAACCTTTATCTACCCATATAATGGCTGTGTACTCCTAGCATCAAGCAGACTCAGCCCTCAACTAAAACTGTAGCAACTGCTGGATTTACAAGGTAAGTGTCAAATCTGGAGTGTTAAAACAGAATAGTGCAATAATACAAATGAATGATATATCCTTCCATGTTGTTAGTTGGTAATATAAGTAAAAGGTGAGGGATTTGTACAGAAATGACTTTATCATGTGACAGCAGAGACTTGTGTGAAACACGTGTCATCTATTAAGTAATAGGCCTCAGCCATCAGAGATTCACACATTCATACCTCTCAAAAGTACTGATGGTCACGGAATGTCCTTAGTTTGGCCTCATAGTTTAGTACTGGGAAATCATTAAAGAGAGAAGTTAGAAAGTAATGAGACACATTTCAGTTTCAGACTTCACAATCCTCAGAATATTCTTAAAAATACTGATACAAAAAATTGTTTTGATTCTATCAACTGTCTAACTTTCTAAGACCAAAATATGTCAAAAGTACAATTAGAAAAACAACATCACAAACGCATACGTACTAAGCACTAAGTCATCTATGCTCCCTGAACATCAGAAACAAACCTTGTGTATCCCTGAATCCAAAAGATAGAAAACAAGGATATGTCACAGTTATCATTTGCAGACAGTGTTGTGTGGGGAGGCAGGAAGGCTACACTGGCACAAAAGATAAGTGAGTGTGTGTGTGAGTAAGATTGGGAAGTAGGCAGACATTTGGATAAAGTAACAAATGGCCAGTGAGACAGAATGAGCTTTAAGCTTCACAGCTGAACTATGTAAATGCGTGTGCGTCTGTATGGGCACCTCCAGGTGAAATTGGTGTATGAGTATCTCCAAGAACACAGCCCAACTCTGTGCTTGCTCTGCACCTTAGTATGTTGGACAGGTGTTAGCCTTGCATGGTAGAGATGGCAGTTCATCTTTATCATACCCAATCATGAGAACTGGCTCTGCAAGGAGATGCACTGGCACATCTGAGCCCAGATGCACTGCTGCTATCTGAATGTCACTGTTGTTTGCTGGATGAACTCCTCTCACAAGGATGTCCAGGACCACAACCCCATGGCCTGCCACATCTGTGTGAGGACACCTCAATCACTGATGGAGCAGTGGAAGTAGTGCAACTATGGCAGCATGATTGGGCATCAGATGATGTGGCTTACCTATGCTGTCCCTCTTCCAGCAGACATTCCATTACAGACACTGCCCGTTCCAATGTGTCATTAATCTGATCCATTGAATCAGCAACATGGTGGAGGCAGTCACGCATGTCAGCCTGTGCAGCATTTACAACCCTATGCATTTCTCTGGAGTACCTATTGGGTCATGCCTGTATCTGCTTGATGGCCTAAACATACGTCGAATGGCATGAGATGACACACCTGGATCAGGTGGAGGATGGACAGCAGTCCTCCACTGAGCACCCCTAACAACCCCCCTGCGGAGCACGTCACCCACACTTTGGCTACAGCCAGAGTTAACAGGCACTGAAGCCACAGTAACAACACTGCCCTGATTGTATCATCCTCCACCTGTTCAATAGCTGAGGGCTCACTGGGATGGGTTGGCATAGGCCTACTGGCCATGTCCGATGGAATTACAGGGGATGGCTGAATGTCAGCCTTAGTGTCAGAATTTACCTCTGCATTCCTGACTGTGCCTCTGTTTAGCCATCATCATGCTCAGAGCCTATTGATACTCTGACATCAGGTGGTTAGAGTCCCACACTTTCACTGCAGCATCACCTGTGATAATAAGCAACAAATACAGGAAAAAAGGTAATACCTACACTACTGAAGTCCAGTATATGCTAACAAACTAACAGTGGTGCCACTATTGTAGACAGTACAGCAATACGCACAACTAAATATTTCTTTGAACTGCTCATCAGTAATGACATAAAAATGTTTGGCTTACCATGTACAGACGATTGTAAGCTACCTATGCTAGATGGTTCTGGAAGAAGTTACGCAAATGTTAAGGACAAAATCATCACAATGAACAGTAACACAGGGGGTTAAAACTTTGTCCTTTTTGATACTTTTAACAAGAACTTGGATGACACGTCCACCCCTAGCCCATGTGTAATCAACCAGAATGTGTTAACTGTATCAATCTACAACTGTCCCCCCTACAAAAGAGAGATTTAATGTTAAACAGAACTTAAGTATTGCTGTTAATATTTTACTATACAGAAGTATTTCACAATTGAGATAGGTAAGCCTACCTGGAGGCTTCTCCTTGGGCATACTTGTCCTCCCTGAAACAGCAGCACCAACGTGAGTGACATGCTGTTGCAGACTTTCCAGTGAGGTGCCTGTATCCTTGACAGTGGACAGGAACTCTTCATTTGGTGTCAGTGGTGGCTGTGTAGCAGCCACCCCCAGTAGCCATCTGTTCATGTGCCACTGCAGCTGCTCTCCACCGGGCCAGTGAAATCAAGTAAGTGGCCCTAGGGTGCACCTGATCATGTGTCCTACTCTGGACACCTACTGTGTTTCCATCAGCCATGATCTGTCAAATCTGCATTCTACCAAACATATCCCCAGACCCCCTGTCAAGCAGAAAGGCACCATGTCACCTAAATGCTTTCGCAATTACTTCATTCTCAAGGTCACTGAAGGGTGGTTTGCAGGGATAGGATGCCTGGGTGCCATAGTCCTACGTGACATGAAAGACAAAAGAAGGATAATACACATAGATATCACATAAATAAAACTGATTTGATATAACACATATAAGGTAGTATTTCACTATTACCCACAGAAGAAACATAAAACAATCAAGATATTCAAATATAAAAAAGGAATTTTGTGGTTGAAACATATTACAATCACATACAAAGCAAGGTTGGATCCAAAACAAGGAGAGTAACAATAGCAAATCTTGTGTGTGCCAAAACAGAAATGTAGCATGGCTCCCCAAAACAACAGGCAAATGACACATTTGCTAACCAACCATCAGTGAAATGCTAAAATGGCTATCAAATAAACTGTCCCTGAAACGTGTACATATTCCATTTTATGCAATTGCCAGTCACCTCTACCTGTGGCCATCACTCCCCTAGAGGTGTGCATGGGCCATACTAGAAGGCTAACACCCCTGTATCATTGACAACATAGGACATTTACATTTCATGGAAATAACAATAGAAGAGTGCAAGAGAAAAATAGTTGCAGCACTTGTGATGACAGCTATTAAGGCTGTGCATCTGAGAAAGTAAAATGTCCTGACAAACATGTCTCTGCCATAAATGCATACAAATAACCATAGCATTTGCTAATGCATATATATATATATATATATATATATATATATATATATACACACACACACACACACACATATCAATCAAACTGAAAATTCAGCATATCCAGTATATAGCTGAAAAATGCAAGCATACCTTATTAAGATCAGTAGTCTTCTGTGCAGAAATTGCCAGAGTAACATCTTCTTCTGTGTTATCCATATAAACAAGTCTCCTCATCTTCACGTTCTCTATCTACACTGTTCCTTTTTATAGTGTAGAGTCAGGGTTGTGAGCATGGTGAAGATGCAAATGAGGTGTGGATTCATTAGAACTGCTGAATCCCAAATATTTGGCTCTGTATAACAGATGTAAACATAGTGCAGGCACTCCCTCATTGTCTGTTGCCAATTAATTGCAGCCATAAGTGATTACTGGTAGAGAGAAGGAAAGCACAACAGCAATTCAGACTCCACTACTTTCAGTGGGTGTGCTAGCCAGGTTAGACTTACAAAGTGTAGAAGTAATCGTATCAAGGTTTTAAATGTAAGTAAGCAGCACACATTTCACAATTTCTGCAACATCAAACCTCCCCTTCATTTCTTGACAACTGTATGTTATTGCAGTTTAATATCCTCTCATATTTTACAGACAATGATACAGATTGCATGGAGGTTAGCAAGCTTCCCCAACACCTGCAGCCAGTCAAGAATTTAAAACAAATACATTCTATTAGTTCCGTTGGGCACTGTGCAAACACACTAAGCAACATTGCACAGCAATTAGGACACAGAACTTAAGAATGAATAAGGAATTATGCAACTGTTATATAACCATTTCTATGGCAGCAGGTATACGTATAGTGCTGTAATACAGATGATCCTGGGTTCTAATACAGGACATGCAACATATTTTTTACTCTTGTGATATTCCAGTTTATAATAATAAACAGGAAAATATACACATGTTATTTCAATATTCCTTTGGCCACAGGTGCAAGTGTAGGGCTGCCATACACATGGTGTTCTGGGTTCTAATACAGGAAATTCCAGGCATTTATTTTTGTTTCATTTCACATTGTATTAAATAGCACTTAAAACACTTTATACATAATTATAAATAGTGGAGATAATATGAATTATATGTATGAGGGATAAGACATCCTTGCTGTGTTTTGAAGGTTCAGATGTATGACTGAGGGTATAATATCTACTATGTTTCTGTAAGCATAATATTGCTATCTGGACTTGGATGACTTTTACACTTAAATAAGACTCTTACACTAATGAATCTATATACAACAACATTGTCTGGTCACACACATACATGGTTAGCACCTCAATCTGTCATCTGTATTTATGAATGATTCATGACTATGTTTGAGAAGAACTTCTTCTGTGGTAAAGATGGAAAATCACCACTGTGGAAGCAATTTTTTTGTCCCTTATGCATAGGTTTGAATCCCACACTGTTAAAGTCAATTTTAACAGTGTATAAAGCCAAAAAAACATGTGTCAGGTCATGAAATTAATGCCTCCAGTGCATGTCTGTAAAATTAAATCACTGAACAGTTACAACAGCACAAGACAAACTAATGTCAAGTGTCATATTAACCTTCCAATTTAAAAAAAAATTGCTTTCCTCACTGCTTGGCACTATTGCTCTCTGCTTAACATGACATGGATGCAGTTGGCATCATTTCTCAGGTTTGCATACTACCAATAATCTGATGATGGTAAATGGCAGAAAAACATTATTTGCTATTGCTCTACTTTTGGGATTAGACATGTCTGGCATTAGACTGAAAGGTGCACAATTTATGGTGCAGAGGTGAGGTGTCCAGGAGTCCAGAATATTTATTGGACTCCTGTAAAGTGCCACAGCCAAAGGCTTCTGCAGGGGGACTATTCCGGCTCCCAGTACAAGTCTGAGTCTTGAAATAGTCTAGCCAAGGCTGTATCCAGTGCGACTGGAATTCCACTCACTGGAGAACAGTTTAGGCAACACTTCAATGACCTAAAAACGCACAAGAAGGATACAATCAACCAGTGGTTGGATGAGTTTCAAGCTAGCTACATCCCACAATTAAGTATGCTAATAAAGAGAATTTCTAATATATTGAAAGCTAAATATAGGCAAGACTGGTACGCATAATGGTTTTCTGTTCTTTTCTTGTCTTTTCACAGCTTATCCTGAAGTTGAGTTGAATAGGCAGGCTCGTGCTAATTGTCTGGAGAGACTGAGGGAAAAAAGGTGGTATGTATGCAGCACAAGAGAAGCATTATTGTAGATTTAAAAGTAAATATAGATGGTTTTGTTTCATATACAGTAGTGGCAAAGTAAGCATATATATCCTAACTGTAAAAGCAAGTATACATGTATAAGTCTGTAGCACAAACCAACTTTAGGAGTCAAGTGTAAAACAGTAGCCAGAGGCTGTGTGTTCAAATACCATAAGTAACAACTATACAATACTGCAATTCTTTAATAATACTACATAAATTACAATCTATACAAGTGACATAAATGCCCTTCTGTTAACTTTAATCTGTATAATTAGACCAAGCATGTGTGCAATATATGCACATTGCAAGCAATCCATAATTATAGTTTGTAGTTGTTAGGATGTATACTTAAATGTAATACTTCAGATAAAATAGTTGTATAATTGTGATATTGCATTATATGTCACATATGATGATACTAATTTTATCTCTCTTTTTTTCCACTCACCCCAATTCTTATTTGTTTTTTTTTTCATTTGCATTGTCAGAATGTCTCCATGTCACCATATGTAACAAATTACTAAATGATTCACAGCACAGATAAGTTGACCAACCCCATGTGGTCAGCCTGCCCATGCAATACTGGGTCCAGCACCGATGCCCAGCACATATGGCCCATAGCAGGAGAAGACTTCAAGCACTTCAGCAGCCAGTGGAGTACAGGAACAGTGATGCCAGCCATTTGGGTGAGGACTAGATTCTCACTGTTCCCGTGTTTTATGGGCATGAGCTTGCATTGTCACCTCCCTCACCCCAATAATGGTGTCCCTCACCATCCCTGTGTCTTGTCTAGCCTACTTGTTTACATTTGCTTCCTCATCTACCCGAATTACCTGACCCAGAAATACCAACATCCATTACCCAGCATTCCTCTCTTACTAAAGTAAAAAATCAAAAATGGGCACCTGTCCCACAAAAAAAAAAAAAAAAAAAAAAGAAAAAAAAAATCCCATACAAAGCTGCACATTTCACACACGTCTTAACACACTTGATTTGTTCCAGTTGGCTATACAACATGATTGCATTGTTGTTAGCCCTCATTGTGAAGGTGACAGTCCAAATTCAGCTAATATTCTGTACATAATATTATTTTACATAGTTGAAGAAATGGATAGCTGTAGTTCTTTCCTACCTCAGTTTCTGCACATTACTATACTGCTTTGCCTTTGCTCTTCTCCCTGCTTGCCCCCCCCCCTTTCACAACTTTCCTATCTACCCCGATTTTAACACTTAGAATCTGGCCAAAAAATAAAATCACACAGAGCACACAAGTACCAACAAAATGGAGCCCTTCACTTTTTGGACTCTATGTTTACGTGGTGTTTGGTATTGCTAACCAGTGCCAAGCATTGTGATCAGCTCTTTCTTGGCGTGGTTACCTCTCTATAATGCTGCTTAAACATGCTATGCTACATCAACACACAGTAACACATGGTGAGTGCAGTATAAAGTATGATTTCATTGCATCATCACTACTTATTTAAAAGTATTATATACACCTTGATTCAAACCCTATATAATCTGGGATAAAAACGAAACATGTCAGCGTATTTACATCTGCTGCCACAAAGTCAACTATGCAGCACATATGTTTCATCGACTCAGTACTTACGCTTATAATTTTAGAAAGGAGCCTTGTGTTTTCACACTGCTTAACTACACAGAAACAGAGAACACAGTAGAAATGTGTTTCTTGCATGCTCAAACACTTTGCCAACCATCGAACAAACCTGCTGCTCTGCAATGCACTGTGCAAAGTGGGCAATAGCATGTATTACTTTTATTTACTGTCCATTTAATGTTCATGACATGAAACTATATGTGGAAACAGAAAAATAATGAAGGACATACAAAGAAAATGTCACATATTTACAAAGCAGCCATCTGTTACCCCATCCATGTATAGCAACCCTGGTTTCTCAGTGCTTCTTCACAAATATATCAACTATACAACATAAAGTAATAACAAATGGTGTCTTATATTCCATGCACATCTTTAGAATGACAATACACATTCAGATCTTCCAATATTTTTAGTAATGTGGACACCTGTATGCATATATTTTCTAAAGCTGTCCCAGAAAATATACCGCACATTGGAATACAACCAACAAATAATACACACTGCACACTCATCAATCTGGTAACATAAAGAACTTGAAATAGCTTGACATTTAACCATGCCTACAAATCCATTTCATGCAGGCCTCCAAAAATCTTCTCTCCAACATCTAGTGCCAATGTCATCCACTGCAAGTTGTTCTGCAGCCTTATAAAAGTCAGAGTTGTGCTGTGGACCTTATGTAAAGTGCTGAGTTCTCTAGTCTGTATACATAGGTAGGAGTTCTAAATTCACTGCAGTCAACAGGGAGGTGTGTGTGTGTGTGTGTGTGTGTGTGTGTGTGTGTGTGTGTGTGTGTGTGTGTGTGTGTGTGTGTGTGTGTGTGTGTCATTACAGAGAACATTTTACAGAAGCATGTGGGGCACTGCTGTTACCATTTGTTTCTCACCAGTCACTGCTGATGTCATCACCTGTAAACTGTTGTCTGACACTCTCCAAGTCAGACTTGAGCCGTGGTACTTGCCTTAAATACAGAGTTCTCTAGTCAGTGTACTTAGGCAATTAGGGTTCTGTTCTTATTGCAGTCAACTGGGGTATGTGCATGTTTGTGCACTGGCTTAACATTACAGAGAGCATTTGACGCCAGCATGTGGGACACTGCTATTATCATTTTCTCCTCACCAGATACTGCTGATGTCATCACCTATAAAGTGTTGTCTGACACTCCCTAAGTCAGACTTGATCTGTGGTGCCTGCCTTAGATAGAGTTATCTAGTTGGTGTACTTAGGTAGGGTCTCTGTTCTCACTGCAGTTACCTGGGGTGTGTGTGTATTTGTGCACTTGCTTGTCATGTAGGACACTGCTATTACCATCTTCCTCTCACCAGACTCTGTTATCATCAGCTGTAACTGATATGTGGATGTATAATATTCACATCAGTGCAGGGTCAGAAACTGGCCTGTAAGCCATGCACAAGTCACCAAATCCCATCCAATGCAGATTAAAGTGACAGAGATTTCAGTCTATCCATATACATCATGGCATGGTTTGCTGGCTCTGTATTTTCTTGATGAGAAACCCTTGTGGTCTCTCCAGCAGCTGCAGGTGTCTGGTGAGGTGCACACAAAAGGGTGCATTATACTCTATATTAGCATTCCGATGAGGTTCAAGTACAGTGCTGTTATATTATCCTCAGATCTGGATATGATGGCCTGGCTTATGAGGTGCATGACTTAGCCTTCCAATACCACTGTGGGCACTTTATAGCCAAAGTTCAGAATGCTATCTACATGTGTTCCCAGGTCTTGCACCACTGGGTTACAGCATAGGGCGGAGTGTTAATGTTGTAATTAGTGTGAAATTCCACTTTGCAAACGTCCAAAATTATGACACCTTTTTGCATTTATTTGTAAACTATTTGGCTTTGGGTGCAATCATTTGTCTGTGTTAGTCCCTCCTGTAGTATGTTATCATCATAGGTGGACTCAATGATTGTTCCCAAATATGCAAGAATCCGCAAACTTGGTAAGCCAAAGACCATATACTTTATCCTGGACTGTCACAAAATAGATTCCAAACAATAAAGGGCCAAGCACAGATCTTTGGTGTATGCCAGTGATGACAGCTCTACTGGTAGAGGTTGATTTTCTAACTTTCACTGTATATGTTCTGTAGGTGAGCCAGTTAGTTAACCATCCAGTGATGTAAGGGTTAATCATAGCTGGGAGAGTTTCTCAATGATACCTGAGTGGGGATTGTGTCCAAATCCTAGGCCAGATCAAGATGGGCGGTATGCGCTTTCTTAACTTCATCCAGGCCTATCAGATTGAATTAGTGACCTGTGACAACATCACAGATTGCCTATAGTGTGACTGAGAACATACACCTACCTGACATGGTTGGGTACACAATTCAACACACCCTCCACATGGACTATGTTCCCATAGAAGGGTGTATGTCAACATGCATCCATCACAGTTAGGGAGGACAGCACCTGATGCATGCATGTATAGACATATCCTGACTCCCCTCATCTGTGAGGTAGACCAATATGTCATCATGAACCTTTTCTAAATGGACACTAGTAACATCCTGGCTGTGTGTGTGAAGACCCACCACTGGCCCAGTAATCAAGGAGCCTCAATCCTCACTACTAGCACCAGTGGGGAACATACACTGGGAGGATGACAGGTACACACACAGTATTTTTATATGCAGCTCACTACATCAAGTACAGTTTCCCTTAAAAGCACGCAGAGACCACAGTCAGTATGGGGCTGGTTTCTCCCCTTTTCTCCAGATCCCCAATATGACACCCCACTGGCACAGCTATAAAGTTGAGATCTCAGCTGAGTGGCCAAGCCAAGAATTTCAACACTCTCTCTGTCCAACCAGTGCATCGTGTTCCTGCCCAAGTATCTGACACACACACACACACACACACACACACACACACACACACACACACACACACACACACACACTCTCCTGGAGATTTTTTTTACACACAGACACACACACACACATACACACACAGGAAAGGCTGGCTCAAGTTTGCTAGCTGTGCCCCCTTCTGTTCAGACTATAAGGTAGTTAGTATTGCCACCAGCCACCTCTTTATCAGCTACGTTAAGGCCCTTAACAAAGGGTGCCCAATCTTACTGTGTAATGTTACTATCAATACAAATGGAAGTTTGACCATGAGCAAGGCTATTAGGAGTGGCCTACACAGTGTCACCAAATAAATATGCAAGTACTCTGACAACTAAAATGTGTCTCTACACAGATCAGCCACAATGGAAAGTTTAAATATATTTAATAATAAATAATAAAATAACAAGAAAAAAATCAGTATATACTTAGTTACATCAGAGTTCAAAATCACAGGAAATATTTAAAACAACATTGTAGAACAGTCTCAAATAAATGAAGAAAAACATCTAAGTTAAGCTTGCCTCTATCCCTGACTGTATCTAAGCGAATTACTGTACCGTAATAACTTCAAAACAAGCAAGGCAGATGTTGTGCATGGATTTTGATGTTGTCAGGTCAAAGAAATGTGCAGAATGCTATCTCTCTCTCAGAGAGTTCTTAAATTAATATTTCAGATATTACTGCTGAAATAGCTTGCAGAATGACATAATTCCTTGTTGTCTGACTCTATCCCAGGTAAACCCAAGCTACTGAAAGCTAGCAGTATTTAGCATCCACCTGTGAAAATACATAGACCTCAGATCTTTTGGCAAATGGTGGAAGTCATAAAACAATTTACATTCCTCCATAGCTAAAGTCAATACAGGAAACTTCTTTAGAATAGATATTATGTCTCCTGCTGCACTTAAACTTAAAGATAACATATTTTTATTACCTGGCCATAAGGTAATTTAATTTCAGCTATTTTTCTGAAGTTAACCTCTGGTGTTCCAGTTTCCATTGTTAAAATATATACATCTAAACAGTTACAGTAGCTCAGGTACATTTCTGTTCTAATCCAGTAGAGCATGCTGTGATTACATCTTTAAACAGCATTTTGTAAAATGCCTCTTCAGTGCACATTTGTACAAACCATCTTATATGAGACACAGTTCTAATACATTTGTAACACAAGCATATGAATTATGTTGATATTCACAAATGACATACAATTATTTGCAAAATTCCAGATAGCTGAGCTGGACGTATCTCCTTTCATGACATTGTTAATGCTACATCTGTGTCTGTAACATCTGTTAGATATCCTCAAAGAGGTCATCAAGGGCATACATGATGACAACACTATCATCCTGTGGAACTTGACCATGTCAAGATATTTGACACAAATTTACACTGAGGTATTCACTCAATGCTGACAGATGTGGCCATAAACACCTATATCCCCAAGTGGGAAGACCACTGAATTACATGTGGCATCAAAATATGTTGAAATGCACAAAGTGAATTATATCTCGGGTTTAGTGATCAGATCTGTATGTCAGGGCTGTCTGCTAGGTCCTTTTCTGTCCATTACTTATGTCACAGATGTCAAGAATGACGTGCATATACTGTGTCCAAACAACTATCTGGAGGACTACAGATTGAGGGCAATCATTGTCTCCAACTGTGATATTAGCATAATACATACAGTGTCAACACACAGCAAAGATTGCTGCCACAGCCATGACAACATATGAGATGAAACAAAAATATGAGGGGGGGATTCTTTACATTATGAAAACAAACACAACCCAAGGATAATGTAGACATCACATCCTATAAGCAAACCAATTGGTATGTGACCTGTGTCTTGGGGTAGATGGTATGTGGAATATTCACCAGCATATGGCCACAGAGGTGACCACTCCATTGTATGTAACACAGCTACTGAGTATGTGCAGGACATCCACATTATAGGCCATAATACATCCATAGTTCACAGCCTTCATTACACTAATAACTGAGTACAATGCACCCTTCTTCATGTACCTCCCTACACATCTTCCAGTGGTGTGTAACTGAACCATACAACCTTTACCACAGTGAGCTGTCACGCATCTTATTTGCCATACCTAGGTACTCTTTTTGTTCCATAAAAATTACTGTCTGATGGGACAGAACACCCACCAAGGTGTTACACCAGATGCATGTATGACACCTGTTCTGGTGATACACATACTACATACATAGCTGTTTGACAACACTGATGGCATGGGTTACATTTCTGACAGTCTGGATTGTGCCAAATACATACATATACACACACACACACACACACACACACACACACACACACACACACACATATATATATATATATAGATTCACTTTATATCCTCGAAATACTGAAATATCAAAATTCAGTATGTCGAGGCTATAAAGTGGAAACCTGAAAAGAATGAAAACTCAGAAGCGAGAAATTCAAAATCTCGCATACTGGAGATTTTGAATTACTGCTTCTGGTGTACACAAACACACACCTTCCTCCCCACACACAAACACAAGCTCTGTCCTACATAAAAGGGTGGTAAGCCCCGCTGCACCCCCCCCCCCACACCTTGCCTACTTAAATATTCTAACTCCGAGGTCGCACTACATACAAAAATAAACAAAACACCACCGCACAAGCTACATTCTCCTCGCACACAGACACACATCACAGTAACAAAACACACCAACACACACCACAGCCCCTACTCAAAAACCCTTAACACATAAATACCTACCTGAATCCATAACCACAGTGAAACCCCAGAAGCGGTAATTAAAAATCTCTGGTATGCGAGATTTTGAATTTCGTGCTTGTAAGTTCTTTTCAGGTTTCCACTTTATGGGCTCGAAATACTGAAATTCGATATTTCAATATTTCGAGCTTCTAAAGTAAATCTATATAAATATATATATATATAGAGAGAGAGAGAGAGAGATAGATATATGTATATGTATATATATATATATATATATATATATATATATATATATATATTATATGTATATGTATATATATATATGTATATATATATATATATATATATATATATATATATATATATCTCTACACACACACATGTCTACTACTAAATTCTGAAGTTTCAAAACTTCGAATTTCTTATGGTCGAGACCATAGCATTTTTGAAACTTTGAACCATTTAAATGGAGATCATTATACAGCACAAAATGGTATATTTAGCATTTTCCTCGCTGTAGTGTGATCTTGGAGTTGGCATATTTAATTAGTAGGGGGTTTGGGGGACACAGGGGGGCTTGACTGCTGCAAGCACGTAAAAAAATATATTTTTTTTAATTTTAATTTTAACGTTTCCAAACTATCTTATGGTTTCAAACATAAGAAATTCTAAGTTTTGAAAATTCAAAATTTAGAAGTAGACCTATATATATATATATAGATATATATATATATATATATATACATTATTTATATATATATATATCTATATATATATATATATATATATGTATATATATATATATATATATATATATATATATATATATATATAGATAGATAGATATATAAATATATATATATGTCTGTATCTATATATATATATATATATATATATATATATATACACACACATATATACAGAGGTAACCTGAGGAAGCGCAATTTATATTGCGTGAAAGCGCTTGTTTTTGGTCCACAATAAATTCATTTTATTTTTTATTTCTGTGGTGGTTCCTACATTTCTTCAGTTTTTATATATACAGAGAGTGAGAGTTGATGGACGTTTCAAAACTTCAAAGACCATATGGCTGAGACCATATGTTCGAAGTTTTGAAACTTTGAATTAAAAATAACAAATAATAAAATAAAATAAAACAACTTTCCTTCACATTTTAGCAGTGTCTAAGTCCCCCTGCAACCCCACACCCATGCTACTTTACCTACTCTGAGATTGCACAATGGTGTGGAAATCAGCAAATCCCAAGTTCTGCGCTGTACAGCGATCTTCAAAACTTTGAACATATGGTCTAGGCCATATGGTTTACAAAGTTTTGAAGCTTCGACCAACTGATAGGGCTCTATATATATATATCTATATAGATTGCTGTAGATATACAGATATATAGATATACCATGCGCACCAATGAACTAGCCTGTATTGATCATAATGTCACATACAGGTATAGCAGTGTCCCTCATAACACCTCCAGCAGATGTTACAGTGTCAGGCTCATGTGCTTGATTATCCTCATAAATTGCTGATGCGTCATAGTAGTTGTACAAGTGTGGTCATGCAGTGTCCTTTCCATTGTTCATGTCAGGATGCTTATCCACAAAGATTACATCTCCACTATGTCACTTTGTCTGACAGTCACATAATATGCATTTTCACTGTGCAGTCTGTACTGTGCCATGTTGATATGTGATTAGTGTTCCTACTACAACTGACTTTCATTTACATGCCCTCATCTGCTGTACATTACAGTGTTTCACCTGTCCTCTTTCCCTATGTTCATTCCTACAATTCATCTGGGTGTCCGTGTTCAATATATACGATTCCCCTGACCATTTATTTTAAATGACAGTCCATGTACCCTTACAGTTCATTTAGACAACTTGTACAGAATGCCTGGAATGAGATTCCACAATACTCTGTGCTATATACACTGTCCTGTACTATGTTTGGACCATTTACTTTACTATATGATAAACTTTGGCAATTGTAGCATTCTGACCAGCTCCGCTAACGTAGCTTGCTGTGCTGTAAACAAGTTTGCTATTCGTGTTGCTTTTCACAGATTCCTGGCTGGCAGTATTGTTGTCAGCCATGAAACTATGCTTTTTTATATTTAAACATGGTACGCAGCATAAATATGTAACCATCGCTGCAGCTCCCTGTGCAAATACATAAACTCTGTGCAGGGTTTGCTCAAAGCCTACATGGAGTTTATTGACTCTCACAGTGCAACCAAAATTGAGCATCTTACTATATACCATTTACATGATAATATAGCACTAGTTTGCAAAAGTAATAAAGTTAAATATGATAAAGTTGAGAATCAGACAGGATGTACATTTGGTATATAATACCAGTTAACTGCACACTGTTTCCCCTCTTGCAGTGGATGACATATAGTATGTATAGTGGTGGTTGTTGTTGTATCTTTCGGCTTTTCCTGGTTAGGGGTCGCCACAGTGGAACTCCAGTCCGCTAACGATTGTCAGTAGATTTTTATGTACCGAGTTGCCAGCCCTGACAAACAACCTTCAACGAAGATACACCCATTCACACATGTCTCCACACAGAAGACGCTTTAGCTGAGAATCGAACAGGACAACATCTTACTGTGAGGCGACAACGCTACCGCAGCACCACCACCACAGCTCATAGTAAATAAAATGCAAATTAGACACTTTTGACTATATCTAGATCCTCTATCATTTTTTTCAAAAGGCACACTGCTGAATGCAAGTGTAGAAATAAAGGTAGCTAAGCATGGCCTGGCCTATTTCCATGATTCTGAACAAAAAATTAAATCAGTTGTCACAGAATGGGTATAACGTGCACACCTACAGTATAGGCATAGAATATTTCCTTACATGGCATCAACAGTCCAGTCAACTAAAAATTATCAGACAGAATCTGTAATTTATGATACTTAATGAATGACGCTTTCCCCCAAAGGATTAACAGTGCTACAGTAAAGAAACCAAACAAAGTTAGAAATTAATCCAGGAACCACTGACACACAGCAAGTTTAAACTCACAATAAATAATAAACTCGAGTAAATAAATACAACATAAGTGACCACCTTAGCAATTGAAAATTGCTTCATCAGACCATGAAGAAATTTCAAAAAGAAAAGCTTTTAAGTTAAAACCCAAATGTTCATACCTAAAATTGACCACTCAAAATTTCTCAACTAAGTGTTTGTATCCTACAGCTGTGAGACTTATTAATACAGACACCAGCCATAATACCTGATGCATTGAAGCCTCTTTTTTTCATTTAATCCTACTGCTCTGAGCAATTGCCTCCAGCACTAATATTATGCAAATGATGGCTATACTGACTCTTGTCTAAGGTTAACAAGTGCAATATGGCAACTAAACAGCTGCTATTCACGAGTCTCCATTTATTCTCTAGATTAACAGTGTAGGGGTTTGGTGGTGAGTATTTATTTATTATTTATCACTGGATAATGGGTATTGAATGTGTTTATGTAATGTGAACTACCTCTTGCATGTCATACGTGTTATTGTCTTTCTTATGTTATTCTTTGATACCGCTGTATCTACGTTATTTGCACTGCATTTCTCTCGTGAGCTGACATTTGTAATTTCGTTTAGGCTGCACTTGTGTGGTCCTAAATGACAATAAAGTTTCTTTGAATTTTGAATTCAAAATTTTTATTTTATATTTTAGTTGTGAAATTTTGATTTGTCAATTTTATGCATGAAAGTTTGGGTTTTAACTTAAAAGTGCTTCTTTTTGAAATGTCTTCATGATCTGATGAAGCAATTTTCAATTGTGAAGTGCTCACCTATGTTTTATTTATTTGCTATAGTTTATTAAAGTATTTATCAAGAGTTTAAACTTGCCTTATGTCGATGGTTCCTGGATTAGTTTATATATTTAGAATACTAGCCTGAAAAAAAAATAAGTAGAGTCTAATAATTTAGACCTCAATGTAACACATTTGAAAAAGCAAAGTATAGAACTGTGCTTGAGTATGCTCATCAGCTGTTCTTCACATTAATATAAAAATATAAATGTCTAAAATGGTTCCCAGCCTTCATCACACAACTTATACACTCAGAAGACCTATTCTACAAAACAATCTAGTCAGACAGGACAATACATTGTTATACTTACAGATGAACTCCTTAAGGTAGAAAATACCTCCTTTAATTTGATATCTTCTCTTGTTGCTATTTAATCTTAAGCTATGTGAAATCATATAGAAATTCAAATTAAATTTCACCCACTACCTGTAAGAAACGTCCACATGAAAACATGGGCAATATGCACCATGAGCACCTGTATTTACTTAACTCCATTTAAATATAATTTCAGTTATAGTTATAGGTAAATCCATAACTGGTCCAAAAAAATAACAAGACGAGCCTGACACCACTGTTCATCATAAAAATAACCCCCAATGCATTAAGAGAAATAGTATCATATTCACCAAAATTACTTCCAGAATTATCAGATTATTTGACAAATTGAAATACAGTCACGTACAAATACGTTTTGCAGTTCATAGGTTCATAGGCAGGTACTAGGCTATTGGCCCTAGGGCCTATATAAGCCTAGCCAAAAAATGTACCCTGGCTTTCGCCACCCAAGGAAATGATTTTCCTCTGCCCCTGTCGAGCAGAGCCAGAGAAGTGATCCCTGGGATGAATTTCCCATTTCCCATCCAATCATCAAGATTTTTCTTGAAGAGTGCTAATGAGAAGCTCTGTTTGACATACATAGGTAGTCTGTTCCAGAGTATGGGAAGTCTCTGGGACAGGAATCTATCCCTCCAGCATGTTCTGTTCATTGTGGTGACAAGGTTTAGGTCCCTAGAGCGTGTAGCTCGGAGGGATTGGGATTTCTTTAAGTGGAGCATGTCCAACAGCTCTGGGTTTGACATAGCTTTGTATGTTAGGCAGAGATCGCCCCTGAGTAGACGATATGCGATGGCGTAAAGCTGTAGTTTTTTGAGACTGTCTGCGTAGGGCATCTGTTTGAGGCCAGTAATCCTCTTTGTGAGATATTTCTGTGGTCTTTACAGTTGTTGTAGATGTCTTGTGAGGTACATACCAAAAGGTAGATTGCAATATTTTCATCCTGTATAATCTTAAAAAAACTGGGAAAGCCATTTGCTGCATTAATTGTATTCCTGATTTTGATTAAGAACACATAAAGATCTGAATTATTTCTAGTTTTAAAGTAATATTATTAAATAAACTATTTTGTTGCTGATATTTTTAGCACCTTTTAAGTCCTACCACAGACAATAACACGTTCCAAGAAAAATGGGAAAAAGTAAATCCTTATAAAGTACAAAGAAAAAAGCATGCAAAGTCACAGATGCTGTCCATACAACACACTTGTGATGGTAGATACAAGGTGTTGTTTTGTAGTTCTGACTGGCAAAGGAAGACGACAAAGCAAATGTGTCAGCCAGGGTTCAGTGTGCACTTTTGAATGAACAGCTCACAAAACAGCAGCATTCAGTATTACTCATTCTGCTTCCACTAGGAATCCACGAAGAACATCTTGCCAACTCACCAATGACCCAACTCATCAAGGTAAACTACTTGAGGGCATAAATTGACAAAAAAATAAAATAAACATATTTCTGCAGGGGAAAAAGCCTCCTCCATCTGCAAATGTGAAGTATGTTCCTCACATCCTCTGAACTTTATCTCTGTTGTTGCACAAATATGAACTGAAGGGAAACCCCCCAAAACAAAAGAATATGCTGGCATGCATTAGAAATGGCAGTGGCATTAATTTCTTATTTATTCTGTCATTTACCAAAGAGGCTAAGCCTGTGAGCTATAGTTCCTGTGGTACAGGGTTTGATTCCCTTTGCCCTCCTGTGCCTATTATGTAAATTTGAGCAAGTCACATAACCAGACAGTGCTTGGGGCAACTAAGAATTTGAGCTGTGCTCCTCAATGATCTCCTGGCCTGCAAGCCTAGTAATTACCTATGAAGTATATGTATACTATTCTTCTGCTGTACTCAGCCCTCATTAGGTCAATGATAGTGTATGATGCTCCTTTCGATATGTACCTTACCAGGCATATGCAACAACTGGTATGCCTACAGAGGTTCCTTACAAAAGAAGTATAACTCACAAACCACATGGGGTATGCAAAACAACTCAAGTATTATCTTTGCACTCAGTCTCTTCCAGACTACTGAGAGGTGATCTGTGCTTGGTTTATAAGGAATCATTTCATCCAGTACTGAGGGACTTGCTGCACATCAACATTACAGCATTAGAAATACCCCATCCAAGGACATAAACCTTGTTTATGAAATAAACATAAAATGTTGGAGGGACAGATATGTGCATCAGAGATGGACCTTGCTTGGGAAAAAGCTTCCCATTCCAGAGAAGCAGTGTTCACCTTCACCCTATTCAAATGTAACCTGAACCAGTAGATTGGAAACTGAAGACTTACCCCTGGACTCACACTTGTCCTATTGGACAGATGCTGCTTGTAAACGCTCTACCACCTAATAGCAGCTATATGTACTTGGGTAATTTATCCAGTCAGTTACATACTTACATATGGGAATACATGGATAGCCTTTAAAGGTCCTCTTTGGGTTGTTAGGCTAGAGATCATCTATGAACCCAAGAACAACAACTGAAGAGCTGAGTATCATTAAATGCCATATATTTTAATTAATGACACTTGGATGGCTGAGAATTCAGGAAGTGGCTATTGTGTGCTGCATGGCTTACAAATGGCAGATGATATGCAGCAATTGGACAGGTGAAATCGTATATTACATGTAGGGTATCCCACAGGTCTCTGTCCTAGGCCCATAACTGTTTAGGTTGTATC